>NC_069112.1:12509792-12812292 GCF_025612915.1 Magallana angulata | reverse complement strand
GAATCTTGTAGCACTGCGTAGTATTCCTAAATGATGTTATTAAACCAGGTGAATAATACGGGCATAATAATATCGAAATTGAGAGTTTAAAAACAAGTGTCATATTTCGCGATTCTGTGTTTGCAACGATAACTCTGGTACTCTATACTGAGTCATGGATTGTGTATTCTATATATTAACCTTTGTAACCTTTTATGCTATGTATGAATGTATTATGAGTAAGTGATGCCTCATACTAGGTGGGGGACTCTGAGACCCAGGACTCTGAGACTCAAATCCTGCATCCAGACTCTTTGATTGGCAGTTTTGACAGTTTTGTTATTTTATTTAGAAATAAAATATTAATCTTAATTTTGAACACTAAATGTTCACTCATGATCGTCGTAAATGGGCCGAACTAGTCAGAACTGTCCATCATAAGTAAAATGTTATATATACCCATGTAAAATGATGTTGAACGGATTTAGAGATTCCGCTTATAGATAGATTCCACTTATTGAGAGAGATTCCGCTCATAGAGATTATTAGACTCTTGATTTGGGCTGCTGTTAATTGTTGTAACTATACGATCACGCTTAATAAAACCGCTTGAGAAAGAAATACTGTACTTGTTATCACTAAGTTTGAGCTGACCCTTAATTGGATCCGTAAGACAGAAGGCTTACACCCACCATTTATACCAGCTCCATCATCTTCCAAGAACTGGGCAGTAGCAATACCTAAATCAGGAGTATTTTGGCTATGGAGTCTGCTAGTTCCAGCAGGGGTAGAATGGGCGCGTTCTTCAATTTCATACGCAGCGATTTGCTGTTCCAGCTCTCTGATTGTTGCGTTTATGTCCTCCAAATCCATGCCCAATCAATCAAGCAATGACAGTTAAACACAATTGAAACTACTAGTGATAATCCCGTCGCTGCCACTAAAACTTTGTAGCGTGCAACCCTATTGATTATAAAATATGGAAGCAGAAAGGAACCCTCAGTTATCTTTCTGAGGACACGTACTTAAATATTCAATATATACATATACTGATTATAAAAACAAATCGACTGCCTGTCGTAGAATCAAGTATGTACAGGTATATATGGTCTAATATACAGGTTAGGCTCTTATGGCTCCGGCTCTTATAGCACGGCTCTTATGGGTCCGACTCTTTCAGCGCGGCTCCGGCTCTTCGTGGCTCCTGCTCTTCGTAGCTCCAGCTCTTACAGCACAGTAATTATTGTTGATAAAATAAATGGAAGAAATTATATATACAAAGCCAGGAAAGACTTGTTCAGTCACGTCTAATCTTTGTACGTATATATATATATATATATATATATATATATATATATATATATATATATATATATATATATATATATATATATATATAAACCAAACAAAATACAATTGTAATCTTGAAGAAAGCTTCCTAATTATTTTCTAGCCTCCCTGTAGCACAGCTTAAGCATCGACTGACTCAACGCGCGAAACACTCCCTTATATAACCTTTCCAAACAACGCCACCTGGCGGACAAAAACTAACTAGAAAAACTGTTAGAGGCGGAACGACAATTCCGGATTGTCACAAACACATGCTCTTACATTCTTATAAAGAGACTTAATAATACGTAACAATTTTCCTCCAAAACCCTCCATTTGCAATTGATACCATAGTGTTGATATATATATTAAGTCAAAGGCCTTTGTATAATCCACAAAACAGCAGTAGAATCTTGTTTTGTTTTTTAAAGTTCTACTTTTTAGATGCTGTAGTACAAATATGGCATCAATTGTACCTACCCCTGGTTTAAAAACAAACTGAGCATCAGTAATGATATTATATCTCTGGTCCCATTCTAACAATCTAGTATTTATAATACTTGTAAATAGTTTTGCTAAGCAATTACATGTAACTAATGTGATACCTCTATAATTGTTTAAATCTGGCATCTAACCTTTTTTTAAAAATAGGTAAAATACAACCTTTTGACCAATTGCCTGGGTAAAAACCAGAGTCAAATATATTATTAAAAAGTCAACACAAAATAGGTATCATAATCTCTTTACATTTTGAAAAAAAATTCATTAATTACACCATCTTGAGTATTACTCTTGTTTCTTTTCAGTTTCAAAATGGCTTTCTCAACCTCTAATTCTGAAATGCACACATCTTACTCTTCATAACATGATAGTATTTCATAGTCATCACTACTGCTGTCATAAGCTGAGGTATGTACATTTTCAAAAAGGTTCTTAAAATGCTCAAAAAACTCGTTTGCACTTACATCACAACTGAATTTTTTATTATTCTTAAATAAACGAAAAAACTGCTTTGGGCTACATTTTCTTAGATATTCCTTTCTGTCTCCCTGATATCGTTCGTAGTTATGGTTTAACTTCTGGACTGTTTTTTTATAAACCTTTTTCTTTTCACAAAGTACAATTCTATTTTTATCCGACTTGCATACATTAAAATTATGCAGTGCACCTATTTAATCACGGTATTTTGTTTACCAAATATCATTAAATCAGGGTTTATTAATACAACGTTCTGTATCTATAACTGTATTTGCCAGTTAACCAGTGATAATACAAAAGGGCTTCATTATTTTACAGAGTGTCTTACTAAAATTCGCTACACAATTATCAAGATCTTCTTGTGTATATAACTGGTTTTCTACATATGACAAAAATAAATCATAGTGTTCACTTATTGAGCACGGAGCTTCTAAACCATCTAACTGAAGTACATTGATTTATACTCCCGTTCCCAGGTAAAGTGTTTGCGCAGCACAATACTTTTGATCCCCCATCTATATAGTTGGTTTTAATACAAAAAGAAACAGGTGCATGATCGGAGAAGCAGTAAAAAATACCTGTTGAAAAATAAGCAACATTGTCAAAATTGTACACATATGGAAGTAAATAATCTGTCGTACTAGTTCAATTAGCGTTATAAAAAGTGATATTACCATTATAGTCATACTCAACATTCTACATACCCACTATCAAGATAACACCTCAATCACAAAACTATGTACATTCTTACAGTAAAAATAAATAGTATTTATAAACTATAACTACTGTATGACAATATCTATTTAGACCATGATATAATATTAATATAAGTCAACAACACCGTAAAGAGAGGGTGCTATTTATGACCAGCTTAGCTTCCAATGCATGCCTTTAATAATGAATGTGTTTACAAAGAACATACATGTATTCGCATGCAAATTGTATAACATTTATACCTGTATGTTGTAAGCACATTTACATGGTTTACATTTGGTTTTCATGCACGTGTCCCCTGACTGCATGTTTCTTTTATCATTAGCTGCTCATTTATGATATTCAATGCACTTCTTTAGATTCGTGAAAGTCAGTCAATCCATCAGTCTGAGAGAGAGAGAGAGAGAGAGAGAGAGAGAGAGAGAGAGAGAGAGAGAGAGAGAGAGAGAGATCCTTTACATTAAGTTCCAACAAAGATTACAAAAATGAACATTTATTAAATGTATAAGAATTCTTTACTTATTGTACAAATTGAAATTCCTTGCACAGACAATTATACAAATATTGTAAAAATGACTTAAAGACACAAAATGTCATTACATAACTGTAACAGCTTATATATCTAACATTTTAATAATATACACATTTTCTTAAAATTTTCTTAAACAGTCTGATCCTCTAATCGGTTTTGAATTTTTAAGTGTAATGAAAATGAATTCAAGGTCTATTTTCAAAGCTTTTCTAGCTTTTAGAAGAATTGTCACTTAATCTTTCAAAGTGCTTGTGAGAAGAATTGGTACCTTTGATCCTCTTTTTCCTTTGATTTCAATTCTTGTGTGGTTCTTCAATAGCTCACATTCAAAATTGGACAAATATTTTTCAATGTCCTTGTTCAAGGGTTTGTTGGTCAGTCCTTCGTTGTACTGTTTGATTGTTATACGAGCAGCCTCAGCGCTTCTCTTTCTGTTAAATAATATGATATGCGCCAAACAGACTTCGGCGAGCTCTGAGTATTTGGATTCATCGACTCAATTCTTCAAACTTTCTTTCAGGGATGCAGCAGTTGTACAGAGGTAGTTGTTTAAAAGAACTACATCCTCTGCCAAAGGAACTAGTAGTGGCTTGTTGAATTTGTCATTATACAGAGTTGCTAAAGCATAGGCAGATATTCTTTCTTCCAAGTCAGCATCATTCTCTTCTACTATGGCGTTTGTCTTTAGGATTTTGGCACATTTACTTCAGCTATGACCTAGCGTTAAAGGAAGTGAGGGAGTCTTGTAGTTATTTTTTTTTTCATCAAGGCCAGCTAAGGTTTTTGTACTAAGAATAAGGGTGTCCCAATTGATTGGATTAAGTGCAGTCTTAATTGATGTTATTTCTGTTTGATCTGACAGTGTTATGTACTGGTGTTGATGGAGATTGGCTCCATTTTTTTCATATAGCGTTTCCGCAACTGCAGAACTAGTGGATTCTTTTGGATTTCATGTTTTACAGCATCATCACTTATTTTGATGAAAATGTTCTCATAGAATATTTTGCTAGTTCCGACAACTGGTAGGAGAAGTTTTCCCATCTGAATTGAGTTTGTTTTACCTCTTTTTTCACTATTCTTAAGTTCACAGTTTTTTTTGGTGTTTCCATAGGTCTGTTTTCTTGTACGAACCTAAACAGAATTCGCAGGGTGCATAAGATGAAAAACAATTCCTTGGTTCTGGATTGTTTGTTGTATTTTTTGGCCTGTATTTTGGTACTATCTCACCATTACCATTCTTCATAACATTATAGTTGTGCTTGTAGTTTCCTTTCTTAACAATCTCTTTCCACAATGTTTTCCTTTCCTTGCTCTTTTTTGGAAGTGATAGAATTTTAGCTATTCCCTTTTCTTTGTTATGCACTTGAATCAAAAGTCTAGAAATTCTACTATATGGTTTCTCGCAATAATAACAAATATTTTGTTTTGCACTACGCCCTTTTGTTGTTTTTGTCTAGTCATCTGAAGCTAAATTTTGTTGTTACATGTAACACCAATATTGGGAACAACGACTTCATTTTCAATATCATCATCATTGTCATCATCTTCGTTACTGGTTCAAGGGATCCATTCCTGTGCAATGTCCTGTTTGTTCTTTTCATGCATTCCAACAACAAATGCTCAACTTAATCTTCAGTTTCTGTTATATCATTATCTTCATTGTTTTTTTCCATCCTCATCATCATCGTCTTCTTCTTCTTCTTCCCTGGAATCCAGTCTTGATCTTCCATATTCTCATTACTGTCATCATAAGCATAGGTGCCAGCCTATTCATAACACTGTATTTCTTCACTATCCTTTCCAATATCTCCATCATCTTTCTTGGGATTCCAGTCAGAGTTTTCATTATTTGGTGTGTCTTCTTTAGCCCTTTTCTCAACATCACCTGCAGCTACAAAATTAAATACATTCATTTAATTTTCAATTTATTTTCCTGTTTTTGTCTCATCAGATATTCTGTCTCAATATTTATACTGCATGATGGAATTTTAGATGTCTAACTTATTTTAATCACCGTTAACTAAATAACATAAATACTGTAGAAGCAGAAATATTCGGTAGGGATATAGTTTTGTTATTATCGTTGGTACAGTACCGATCAGACCGAACCTAACACCACAGTAAACCCCAACTCAATCCCGGGTTTACACTGGGTCTGCTTTGGGTTCACTTGGGAATTGCCCTTGGGGTCAACTGCGTGCACTGAAGTGTGAAGCAGAATGGTCATTTATCGTATTACCTGTAATTCCTGCCCCATGTTTATTCTGAATACACAGTTAGCTTCAGCTTTAGGGGTATACGTCTGATCGGATTTTACTCTCTGTGTCCACTCTGGGTAGACTTTGGGTTTTACTCTTGGTCCACTCTAGTAAACCCGGAGTAAACCCAGAAAGTAAACCCAGGGTTTAGTTGGTTTTTACTTTCTGTTGGTTTGGGTCTGGTCGGTACTGTAGTATTAATCAACGAAATTAAATCCATGACAAATTTTTTAACCTAAGCATTCATAAATACAGAGTTGATATGCGATATATACTGTAGATTCCTAATTAACCGCGAGCATTTAATATCCACGTAAAATCGCAAGAAGCACCCTACGTGGATTTTAAAATCTTGCTATAATTTTCTAAGAGTTGAAAACCATAAGAAATAAGGATGGAAATTCCGTGTTCACGATTTTATATTTTCGCGATTTGATCCGAAACCGTGAGATCGCGGAATTAAGTACTCGCATAATATAAAGATTTTACAGTACTTGAGAGACTATGATATGATGAAATAAATTCCAACAAAATTCTATTTGGTTCATAAAAACAAAAAAAATTTAATCCCACCAAAAAATTTAAACCCAACAAATTTATTTGTTTCTACAGTACAAATAGTTTTCTTTTATTTATTTTACTGTTTACACTCAATGTATAAAAATCAACATTTTGTTGTTGTTTTGTTCATTTTCATAATCTCTCTCATCTGGATAATCAGAGAACTCACATTTAATATATCTTGTATCATATCTTACGAAATATTTCATACAATAGTGCATTATATGATACAATACAATACTGAATCATAGGATACAATACAATATCATATTATACTATACAATATCATACTTTACAAAACAAACAAGTAATTGTATTTACTACGCTCATATGTTTATGATGTGGTCAAAGTAAAAGATTTTCCTTATTCAATGTCATTAAGGGGAACTTATATACAACATACCTAAATAGTCTGATGGGGAATGAAGCTTCTGCTCAGCTATACAATCCATCAGCCAAGACAATGTTGCCGTTGAAATACCATAGATGTGTTTACAACCTGAATTTAAAGGAAATGATTAGTGAACTACAGACCCAAATCTGTAACGAATATCAAAATGATTGACAAGGAAAATATGTAGCTGTATCAAATCTTGTATTTTTAAAGGTGTACTACTTACAGCAAAAGTACTTAAAATCTAGCTCAGAAACATCCTCCATTTTGTTTCCTCCGATGTTAACATGACAGCATTTGACAAGTTTGGGCGTAATGAATTCAATAATTGTCCTCCACTACAGTAAATGAGGTCCTCAACTTCCTCTGTAAAAGAATAATAGTTGCATTAATGTTGTGAAGTCAATTTGTATATCTTCAGGTGGTTTTATATACCTAGAACTATTTTTTTTTCAAATCAATTAGCTGCCAGTGAATACTTCTTGATTATAAACTTGTATGATACTTAAACTCTGTATAATTGCCCTGTTAAATGGCCCAATATTTTGAAATACATAAGTGTTCAATTTGCCATTTTGTGATCAGCATCAATGTACTTCATGTATAGAGCCACCATTTGCACAAAATATATGAGGAACACCATGCAATATTAATATTTTTCACATTTTTTTTAAATGAGTTCCTTAAAAAGTACTTGGGGTATGAAATACTTGGCAACAAATGTCAACCAAAGATTATTTGCGAAAGTAAGTGCCAACAATCTGAAACTAATGTTACTAAGTCACATGTCTCTCCACCTTGCTTTTTTAGTCCCATATAATTACCTGAAGCTAAATGAAAGAAGGTCAGCAATATCTGGTTATTAATAAATTACCTATTCTAGTATCAATACATTAATCTAGGGGTAAGCTACACTAACATCGTACTCAAAAAAACATGTTTATAGCAAAGTGCAATAGACAACCTAAAATGTAATTTGTTATGACTTTTGCAATTCTAATGAGTTTAAGAGCTAATGAAAATGAAACTTGATTCATCATAGCATTCATTTGCTGAAAGCATATAATTATCCACATATGCATTTGTAATAACTTTGATGTTAGACCTGCTCCAAACACTATAACCAAGCTCGGACGCTGATGTCATTGGTAAAGCATAAGTAAGCTTCCCCCGATTTCATCTTAATAAACAAATAAAATCTTATATCGTAGTACTACCTACCCCTAAATATTTTTGATTTTCATTAAACCCATGTAGATATACGGACATTGCCTGCAACACTCCCGTTGCTGCCTCCGATGCTGACATTGGATTCCTTGGTCCAATAGCTTCTTCTCCAGAAACTGTATCTCCAGGATCACATATTCTCCTGAAATTAGTATAAAGGAAAAATCTTAAATCAAAATATTTAACTTCAAAGGGGTGCGAGATATATAAAATAAGATAATGAGTGTTGATTATCTTTTATTATACCTCAGGCAGCAAAAATCCTGCTTCTAACGACTTGTACAACCATTCACTACTCAATACCCAACATCTATGTGCAATGCCTTGAATATATTTCATTGTTCGATCACAGATAAAGTTTTTGCTATTTGAAAAGAAATATGGAAGGATACTATCAACTTTTCCATAAAAAGGGAAACAGAATATTATTTTTTCGTAAAAACGAAAATTCAATATTTTCTGTCACATAAAAATGATTTATTGTTCTATTTTTGATTTAGAACTCTCATGACAACTTGAGTAATGGTCCTGCTGAATTTCATATGACGTTTTGCCACTTCCTTGAAAAATCGGAAAAACTTGCAAATTTCTCTCTACAAAAAGAAAGCACAATATTACAAAAACAATTTTACTTTCTTTCCTTTTTTTTTTTTGAAATGTGCACACTAACATTGGTCTTAAAAAAATTGAGAGGCCCAGGGGCCACATAGCTCACAGAGCAACAACTGTCTCTGGAATACATATAGGTGAGCTAATTGACAAGCTAAAATAACTTATATAATACATTACACATAACTTACAAAAAGGTTTGCAATAATGCTAAATCTAATGGTAGTGCAATGCATTGCATGCTTTTTTAAGTAATGCTAGTAATGTGTAATGCCAAAATTTTAACATTACAAGGAATGATATTATCATGCATTACTTTCCAAAATTTAGTGTAATGCTGATATTGAAAGGCATTTCTTTCCATCACTATGCTTATTTATTTTCAACTATGAAAAATGTGTGTCAACAACAAAAATGTCCTCAGGATAATCTAAGTATCATAACAATCTATTGTTTTAAAAAGTGCTAAAAATTCCCATCCCTTTCTGCTAGCTGTGTTCCAAGTGTATATAAGACATAAATGAACCTTTAAAAGCAAATGTGAATGCATTGTTCAACCATAATCTCTGGAAGCTTGAAAATCACTTCCAACATTAACCCCAATCTCTCCCTCTCTCTCTCTCTCTCTCCTCTCTCTCTCTCTCTCTCAATAAGTTACTGTCGTATTATACTTTACGGTCTAAAATGTAAAGCTACTGTAGCAAACCAATGTAACTTACATATGTATTTAAACTAGAAATCCTGTTTAACTTTTAAAATATTCATTATTTAATTAAATGGTTATGTTGAAAGAAATTTTTCTCTTTCTCTCTCAATATATTGGTGTTGTAAATTTAGTACAGAGTTTGGACTACTAGAAAATACAGGATTCAAGTATTTATTCATTTTCTGCTATCCTTTAACTATAAAGGGAAAGACTGTCAAGCAGGGTATCTTTCAGTCTTAGCTTCCATTGCTCTTGTTGAAGTTTATTTAGTAAATAGCTGTGGGAGGTTTTTCAAACCTCACAGGATGCAGTTAAAAGTAGACCTTTGAAACTTCGATGATCATTAAGTACAACAGCAATCTTGAATAAGTCATTAAATTTCAACCATATAGTGAACATGAACCTGTAAATATGTTTGTGTGTTTAATATTTGAAATATTTGCAAAAACTCTAATTATTGTAGGAATTTAACTCGAGGAGTTAATTTTCTTCGGGGAACCATAGCAATTATTTCCTTTGAAACATAAATTTGTCCTATATACGAGTACAAACAAAAGAAAACAAAGCATGCATATACTTTCTTACTATACATGACTCTATTTCAAATTAACCACTGTTAAGCATATACAAAATCCAGATGCATATATTATTAAGCAAACAAGAAAGGCCATCTAATTTCCCGCGTACATACGGAGGCCGGTTTCACTCTTCCTTCACCAATATTCATGAAAAGGCATTACTTTTCTGCCAGAAAATAAACAATTAATATCTTTATCTTTGTAACAAGATGATATTCACCATTGTAATTTTCAGAATAAAGGTAACTTTAATGAGGAAACAAACACATACATTTTTACTGTCATCCAAAACTGACGAAAATTATAGCATGTATAGCTTTATGTGGTCTATCATAATAGCCGACTGTAGCTATAGGTTAAATTAATTATTAGTACGCTACAAAACTGCATGATCCACCAACAGACTTTCAATTAGCAGACATGTTTTCATTTTGGGGTCTTTTCCTCAACTTATGCATTTAACTAAATCTCAAAAGACATACATAAGACAATTCGTTCTTTTACGACTTCTTTAAATACAATAATTAAATTATCCACAAGAATTGTGCAAAACCTTCAAACTTCCTATTACATAAACTTTGAAAAAGAACTGCAGTAATCAAACATGACACTTTACAGGTACCCAAGCCACGTGAGGTAATACGCGTCTAAATTCTGTCTGCCCAGTACTATTGGTAAATTTCAATGCAATTTGACGGCTCAGAATGTTTATACAAACTACTCATGAGTGTATGGCACGTGAAAAGGTGTGAAACTCAATTGTCAGTAGCAATCTTTCCATTAAAGAAGTGGAGTGCATTTAAATAAATAACTGTGATATTGTTTATGAATTAGAGAATCAAATTGCTAAATACTCCGCAAAAGGTAAAGTAATGATTGTCGGAGACTTGAATAGTAGGTTCTCGGTGTTAAATGGTTATAATGAATGTGACAATGTACATGAACAAATCTCTGATTTTATATCACCAATCTGTAATTACCTGGAGGACGATGGATTAAGTGACCGTGTTATTTCCTTGTATAAAATATTCATCCACTCTGACCACTGTTCCTTACATCAAACAAATTCCCGCCAGTGGATTTGCCATAATGTTACCAAACACCTGTTGACTCAGCATGTTGTCAACGTTTATTCAACAATTTCCAGTGTCAGTAGCATGCACCTGTCTTGTGTCGGACTTAACAGGTTATTAATGTGCAGGAAGATCAGCAAATATTTTGATTTTATTTAAATTATTTTTTTTGTGTGTCCCAATAGCAGTTAAACCTTATTATGTAATATTGCACAGACACTGTTAAAAATACAGCAATCATTTGTTCGGTTTGATTATGAAGATATACCACGTACAATTGTTTCTTCACAGTGTTTATTTAACAACAATAAAAAAATTGACTTTAATTATGCAAATTAATAATTTCTTTTGCTGTTGTCTGGTTTAGATCTGCAAACATTATTACTTTTAAGCATTTTGATTATTAACACATTAATAACAATGACTTTTCGAAAATGTCTTCATTTTTTGGGGGTGCATATTATACACAGGAAAAACAGTAATTTCAGCATTTGAACCCAACTTTGGGGTGCGTATTATATGTTGGTGCATATCATACATGAGACTTTTAGGTAACTAGATCAAATGACATTTTCAGAAAATCTTTAAATGCATAAAACATATCCTAATATAATGCAAAATTCCAAAAAAAAAACTTTTATTAAATGATTGTTTACGAAATTTACCTTTTTTGCCAGAGTGAACTTGCCCGACACTATTATATGAATGTCATCAAGCTGACTACCAGTGGTTCCATTGTTTTCTTCTGCTATGCAAGAACAAGGGCCTTAAATTATAATTTAGTTCTTAATAATCAATGGTGGGGTGATTTACCTTTAATTTCAGTTGCATCATATAGCACATTACATGTAATAGGTCGTCCATCAATCCTCTTCACCATTATTGACTAGAAAAAATGACAAAATGTCTTATATGATTAAAAAAGGTTCATGTATCACAAGAGTTTTTTTATTAAACTGATATTGTACATAGCAGCAACTTGTCCACAGGAAGGGGTAATGAGGAATGGTGGGTCAATTCGAGAAGTTTCTTCCATCTGAATATCATCTTCAGCTTTATTGAAAAGACAAAAAAGTACAAAATGTCTTATATGATTAACAGAAGTACATGTTTCACAAGAGTTTTATAAATAAACCGATATTGTACATACCAGCAACCTGTCCACAAAAAGCGCTTTTGAGGAATGGTGGGTCATTTCGAGAAGTGTCTTCCTCCTGAATATCCTCTTTACCTTTATTGACAAGAAAAAAGGACAAAATGTTTTATATGGTTAACAGACGTACATGTATCACAATAGTTTAATTGATAAACTGATATTGTACATACCAGCAAATTGTCCACGAGAAGCGCTTTTGAGGAATGGTGGGTCAATTAGAGAAATGTCTTCCATCTGAATATTATCTTCAGCTTTATTGACGAGAAAAAAGGACAAAATGGCTTATATGGTTAACAGAAGTTCATGTATCACAAGAGTTTTATAAATAAACTGATATTGCACACATCAGCAACTTTTCAGAAGGAAGCGCTTTTGAAGAATGATGGGTCAATGCAAGAAGTGTCTTCCACCTGAATATCCTCTTTACCTTTATTGACGAGGAAAAAAGCCAAAATGTCTTATATGGTTAACAGAAGTACATGCATCACAAGAATTTTATAAAAAAAAAACGGATATTGTACATACCAGCAACTTGTCCACAGGAAGAACTATTGAGGAATGGTGGGTCAATGCAAGAGGTGTCTTCCACCTGAGTATCCTCTTCAGCTTTATTGACAAGAAAAAAAGACAAAATGTTTTATATGGTAAACAGATTGAAGTACATGTATCACAAGAATTTTTTTAATAAACTGATATTGTACATACCAGCAACTTGTCTATCGGAAGCGCTTTTGAGGAATGGTGGGTCAATGCAAGACGTGTCTTCCACCTGAATATCCTCTTTACCTTTATTGACAAGAAAAAAAGATAAAATGTCTTATATTGTTAACAGAAGTACATGTATCACAAGAATTTTATGGATAAACTAGCATTGTTCATACCAGCAACTTGTCCATAGGAAGAACTATTGAGGAATGCTGGGTCAATGCAAGAAGTGTCTTTCACCTGAGTATCCTCTTTACCTTTTTCGAAGAGAAAAAAGTACAAAATGTCTGATATGGTTAACAAAAGTACATTTATCACAATAATTTTATAAAAATAAACAAACTGATATTGTACATACTAACAACTTGTCCACCGGAAGAACTATTGAGGAATGGTGGGTCAAAGCAAGACGTGTCTTCCACCTGAGTATCCTCTTCATCTTTATTTACGAGAAAAAAGGACAAAATGTCTTATATGGTTCATAGAAGAACATGTATCACAAGAGTTTTTTTTCTTTAGATAAACTGATATTGTACATACCAGCAACTTCCCAACGGAAGCGCTTTTGAGGAATGGTGGGTCAATGCAAGAAGTGTCTTCCACCTGAGTATCCTCTTTACCTTTATTGACGAGAAAAAAGGACATAATGACTTATATGGAAGTTCATGTTTCACATGTGTTTTATTGATAAACTAGTATTTTTTACATACTAGCAACTTGTCCACCGGAAGAACTATTGAGGAATGGTGGGTCAATGCAAGAAGTGTCTTCCACCTGAATATCCTCTTTGCCTTTTTATTGTAAAAAATATAAACTAAATGCCAGGGCTTTTTTTATCTTTACAATGATCAAAACCAAAATTGTTTTCTTTAGGCATAGAGTTTGTTATGATATATTTGATCTTGCTTGGGACATTCTAGTTTAAATACAGATAAACAAAATGAATCTGTTTTACTTATATTTATAACAAGAGCAGTTAGGCTTAATGGTAACAAATTGTATAAAAGAAAACCAGTGAGAAAAGAAACTTTAAATGGATGTTTTAATTTTTATTGCTTCTTTGGGAGCAACTAATTCTTTTCAAGAAGTTGATTTGACCATCAAATATATGTATCAATGGATGTTTTCAATGAATGATGTCATGTGCTTTTTCTGGACTCAAGAAATTGAAAGAAAACTTATAATTTTTAAAACAAACAAATCGATACACATTTAAGCATTAGAAGTTAATTTAATTTTCCTTAAAATCTTTGATAACTCACCAATATTGATAGCATTCCAAAGAAGTTAGCAATATTTTTTTCTAACCTTAAAGGTAAAATACCAACTATCGTACACAAAGTAACAAAAGAATTTAAATCAAAGTACTGAAAATACTGTTAGACGGTGGCGCCGTTTGAAAGTGGCATATTAAATGTATGTAAAATATTGTTGTCGAAAATCCACAGCCAGTGTCTCATACATGTACTAATACCTAACGCTTACTCGCACAACTGGTCGTGAGCTACCTGCATGGATAATTCTGTGGAAATCGTAGTTGTGATCACAATCCACACTTTACAAATGTTGTGTCTCTTTATCGTCATCTTTTGGGGAAAATCCATAGATTTATCACAGTAGCCTCTGTAGTATAGAAGTTTGTATCTACATGTTTGTATCCAGATATGTTTGTATCTATATCAGTTGATATTAAAACTCCGTTTTCGGTAATACACAAATGTATTTTGATTGACTCATTGAATATGTGGGTTGCCACCACATATTGAATGAATAAATCAAATCCAAAGCGATTTCATCACAGTACGCCAAACTATTTAATTGTATAAAGAAGGGAATTTTGGTTTTTTCCTTTTTGACCTTTGGGTTGACCCTGCAAAGGGGAACAACTTTTGAAAAGTGTGGATTGGACTTTTGTGCTTTAAAGATATTGTAGATTTCTCAAAGTAACAAGAACAAATAAAGCTTTAGTATGATAAAATACTTATCAGGTTTTTACTAACTATTTGGGCATACATGTAGTATGTCAATCAATATTTTATCTTCGACTGTAGTGGATTATTTCCATTTGCTCACAACGAAAGTGAATAAAAGTTTGAGAATAAAATATCATACAATATTCAGTCACGGCAGTTTCATTAATCAACGTTTTATAGTACATTAGTCTAATTGTATTTAGCTATAGATTTATTCAAATCATTTGAATGAATTTGGAAAAGTCACATGTATATTTTATCGCTTCTCAGTACACTTAAACACGCATAATTTACTTGCAACATTCAAATTTTCTAGAAAACTTACAAGAAATAGAGATTAATTATTCAAAATTAGTTTTTTAAAAACACTAAACAAACAGAATCCAAGTTAAACGCATGTTTTTCTGACCGTACAACTGTGTATATAAATTTCATTTTATTCTTTGTATGTACTATAGTCTATACAATAGATATACGGTCCGCAAATCCCGGCAATATTTACGGAAAGCTATAGTTCTGTTGCTAAGCAGAATATTACAGGCATTTATGAAGCACATTTTTTACCTTCATGTTTCATTATTTATCGCAAATATAGCATGGATGTATACGCTACGGCCGATGTAGCATTTCGTTGAGTGATGACACTTATTTCGATTGCGAGTCGCAACAAACTGGCGCATTTATATAGGCCCGCCTATTTGTAAATGGAAACAAATGTCGAAGAAAGCTCATAATAGAGTTTTACTCACGAGTTAAAAATTATTTGGGAACAAAAGGGGTGATATTTACGTACATGTAAATGTAAATAATGTTATCTGTTTGCGAAAAAATCCCCCAAAACCAAAGAAAAGGTTCTCTAAAAGCAGAGACGGGTGCATATGGATTAAAGTTACAGATTGTACTTGGCTCATCAAATTGCGTTATTTCAGTTTAGTGTGAAAAATTCGTCAGAAACTGTTAAGTGAACAAAATTATTATATCTTACATTACCGTTCACAATGTACCATAAATGTATATGGAATATTGCATGAGTTGAACTGATTGTTTATTCTCACAAAAAAAGCTAGCGTTTGCTGCAAATTAGAGATACACGAGCTGATACGCCGTGAAATCCATAAGACATTTTACAGCATGTCTTTAATCCCTTATTTGCTTACTAAAACTCTGAACTGAAAATCTTTGAAACATCGTAAAATGTTGTTTGTTTATACATGTACATGTTAAATGGCGACTTGATTTGCACGTGAATTTTACAATCCGAGGTCGATCGAATAGCGTGTTTGAGAGAAAGTCAGCAGCAAATAAAGCGTCAACATCAGTAGTAAATATTGTCTGATGAATATTGAGGTGCCTGTAATAATATTAATGTTCTACAGACTGAGTGGGTTACAAAATTAGGTTAATCACAGGATAGTCCAAAATTAAACACATTTGTATCGTAAATTTCAAGTTTTTTGTTTTTTAAAAGAACACATGAACACTTGTAGAAGAAAGTGTGCCATTGATCGGTTGAAGTTTAATAAAATGTAATTTATCTAATATTCATTATCAATATCTGTTGTGAATTCTTTAGAATAAGCTACAAAAAAATAAATATTCTTCCTCAACTAAAATTAATGCGTTGAAAATGAATGAATTTATCGATGAAGCATATAGTATACTTGCTGAAAAATGAAATGGCAAACCTTTTTAAATTGTGTGTGTTTCTGACAGTTGTTTGCATCATAAAAAAACAAGAATCGATTATTGTGAGATCTCTTAGCCAATATCGCAGTGATATAGTTTATGCAGTCCTGATACAGAATTTAACGTCACAACTGGCAGTTGGTGCATCAATTATCGATACCGCGTAAGCAGACAGGGTAACGGCTCATTTAAAATAAAAAAAAAACAATTTCATAAATTATTTAAATATATGTTCAAAATGATTAGCAGCTATAATGCTTAAAATATCTGATAAGATTAAAATTAGCTTTCTTAATGAAATCGACACATAGATAAAACATTGCGTGAAACACTGCATACCTAACAGGGTTATCGTTCGTTATCCGCTAGGGTCCCCGTGAGAAATACTCTTCCAGTCAGGACCGTAGCAATAGACCGTGGCTATTTATAGCCACCGTCTAAAAACACATCTTGATAAAGGTCAAGAATTGCAACAAAAAAGTATGTGTATTAACAACCTGAAATTGACCTTCTATACAAGATCCGGATCTACTGTTTCAACAGTCAACAATAATTTTTATACAAAACATCTTTGTCATTTAGAACCCCATCAAATAAGAGATGGGGCAGATCTAACATCTCCTGTCAAGCCCTCCAATGGACACCACAAGGGAAGAGGAAAAGGGGAAGGCCAATACTAACGTGGAGAAGAGTACTTGAAAAAGAAATGGCCGAAAAAGGACACAACTGGAACACCATCCACCAACTAGCAAAGGACAGAGAGAAGTGGAGAAGAATTGTATGTGGCCTATGCTCCACAAGGGAGTGAGAAAGGCTTAAGTCAAGTAAGTAAGTCAAATAAGAGAACTTTTAGAAGTGGAATGCGCTGATGGTCAACAGTTGCCATATTATGGTTACATCGAAGCTAATCTCCAAAGAACTTGAATACCACAATCACTGGAACAGCCATTAAAATTTGCCATTACGTGTTGCGTCCACCAGTAATTACACAGCCAAGTACCACTTCTCATTGGGACGAACATATTACAACACATGCTTAATGTTGTCAAAGACAGATATGGAGACAAGATATCTGCAGGAAGCTGCATTGTTTACGCCTTGGTATTTAGCTTTTAGAGGCATGACCATATTAGAAAAAGAACTTGCTTGAAACAACAATATACTTGGAATTGTAAATCAGCTGAAAACTTTGGTAGTTCGTTATTATTAACAATCCCAATATCTGGATACATTGATCTTAGATATCATGTGAAGATTATTTAGTAAATCAACAGGTAGTAACAAAACAACAAAATAGAAAGATAAGAGCAGACTATCTTCAAACATTAACGACATCGATTTTACATTGTCAACATTGCCGATATTTCTTTGCTGTTAACATCGTCGACATTGTCGACATCACAACGTCGACAGTGTTGAACCGATATCGAGTTTACATCGCTAACATTGTCAATATGTCTTTGCCGTTCACATCGTCGACATTGTCGACATTGCAACGCTGACGATGTAAAACCGATATCGCGTTTACATCGTCAACATTGTCAATATTTCTTTGCTGTTAACATCGTCGACATTGTCGACATCGCAGTGTCGACGATGTTGAACTTATATCGAATTTACATTGTCTTTATCGCGAGTTAAAATATACAACGTAAGACACAAAGAATATCACAATGTTGGTCACCATTGCGATTTTGACAATGTCGACGATGTAGACACGTTGTTGACTCGATGTCGATCAACATTGCGTTGTCGAAGATGTAAACAGGAAAGAAGGCACACGATGTAGACGATGAAAACAGGATAATAAAAGTACGATGTAGACACGATGTTGACTCGATCAACATTGCGATGTGGACAATATAAACAGGAAAGAAGACACACAATGCAGACATGATGTCGACTCAATGTTGGTCAACATTGCGATATCTACAATGTCGACGACGTAAACAGGCTATAAGAGGTACGATTTAGACACTATGTCTACACGATGTCGATCAACATTGCGATGTCGACGATGTCGACGGTGTAAACAAGTTATAGGAGGTAGGTACGATGTGGACTTGAAGTCTACATGATGTTAATCAACACTGCAATGTCGACGGTGTAAACAGAAAAGAAGGCACACGATGTATAAACGACATCGACTTGATGTCGATCAACATTTGGAAATAGACGATGTCGACGAAGTAAACAGGATATAAAAGGTACGATGTAGACACAATGTCGACCCGATATCGATCAGCATTGCGATGTCGACGATGTAAACAGGAAACAAGACACACGATGTGGACACAATGTCGACTCGATGTTGGACAACAGGTGAGGATTCTTATGAAACAGATCTTCTTTGCATTTGATATGGACAAAGCCAGAAAAGTCCAACACTTTGCTACTCAACAGACCACATCTAATCCACCTGAGTCCACTAGCAGCACATTTGCTGCTGACGTTATGAAGCGAGACAAACAGCTTACATTTACTATGCGGGAATGCTTTTCCTCTTACACTACTGCCCTAATAATTGAGGACTAGAAAACCGAGACACTTCACACATCCAATTCTGTATAGAGCTATGACCCATCGATGGCCCCTTTGCTGTTTTCCGTACTTATCCAGCCCATGGTTTTCCAGCACTCGTCCATGATTCAATTCTAAAGTCCCACCGGATCTAAACAGAGCACAGACGCTTCAAGAATGCCAACAAAACTCCTGTCGCAAAAAGTGCAGTCCAGTCGGGAACATATACTGAGAATTGACTCAACTACAAAGCGGTATTCTCTCTGCTGTTATCGCCTGCGGTAGCATCCTTCAACAGTTCGATTCGACAAGGGGGTTTGTCTGCAAAGAAAACTTTGTCAAAGGGACCAGTTCACAAATCGACATTAGCCTATATCGCACCGGGAACTCATATTACAGGAACACCAGACTCGCAATACCAATCACGCCAGCAGTGAGAGATCTAAAGCTCCTAACCTCAAATACTCACCCTACTCCTCAGTGGAAGTCTGAGACCTAGTATACCTATATTGCGACAGAAATAGGTTAAAAGTGTAACGTGTTTTTCTAACTGCATATAAATACGAGGGTTCTTTATAAGGGATATATAATTTTCCTAAGATACTGTGAGTATTTTGATTGATCCGATTATTAAAAGATTTTCCTCTACTCTTCTGCTCAGGCTTCTCAGCCAGACTGCCTCAGCTACCGGCTGAGCCGACTTATAAACCCTTGGAACAGTTCATTCCAAGGGATGTCAGGTCATTCCATTTGTATGGGTGCGTTCAATTCGCTTCAAAAGTATCTCGTTGTATCCGCTAACGAAGAGTGGTGCCAGATAAGGACATTTTTCGCTAATCAGATTCAACAGTCGTCATACAATTGAAAAGATCACAGTGCTATCTCCCCCCCCCCCCCTACCCTTACTACGCTTAATTTGCCGTATACCAGTGACACCGAGTCAGAAGAGGAAGAGCCCATTGAAGTGTCGCATATCACAAGGACAGTCAACCAACTTTCCTCTTAACCTGACAACGTACCACCAACCCCATTACAGATCATGACCCCTCTATCTCACAAGAATGCAAATAAAGACAACATAGACCCTAAAGGTTCCAGAAGCTCCTTAGTATCCACCAGAACCCCCCCCCCCATGCTCTACAAGCCAGTTACCTATATCTACCCCTCTCATCCGTAATTAATGATTGCCCAGCAGATTCAAGATTAAATGTTAAAATAGTGAATTATAAATCATCTTGTGTTAAGGGGCAGATAAACCCCAAATAGTCAGAGGAAGTGTGTCCTGTGATGACTACATTGCGTTTTTATTTGCTCACCCGTGTTCTGAAATTTGTTATGAACTATCTGATTTTATAATGGGTCAAATGCACCCATATGTTTTGTATTTAGTTATAGGATCAGTTCCCTCCTTCGATTATCCTTTTATGAAAAGAAAATTTTTGCCAACACATGTGTAAGAGTGAACCTATTTGAAATTTAATTTGTGCCAAATTTATCTAAAATTAGATATGTGTTCTACTGTTGCTTTATATATCTATATGAATTGGTTTGGTTATTTGGGAATATGTCATTTAAAGTAGGATTATTAGATAAAATGGCACAGATGCCTGTTATGTGTCATTGAAATATAATTTTTCTATATATTGTTGACGCATTTAAGAGACTTTGCTACAAATAGACTGAGATGAGAGGTGTTGGATACTCTCAATGGGAGATCATTTCTACACATTTAGGACACTATTGTACGCATGTTTGGATACTGCTGTGAGTTTGTACAGTTTGATTTGTAATTCTTATTTTGAAAAAATTGTTAGTAAGGATTCCGATAGAGAATGTTTCAAACATACAATTTTCTTCAATTTTTTACCAGTGAAAGGTCGACTTATGACTAAACACTGTGTAAAAAAGAAGGTGAATTGAGTGGATAGTTAATCTGTTTATCGCGCTCAAATTTTGGTCGACTGTCCGAATCATAAAAATAAATGGGAGTTACCATTTTTAATTTAATTTGCAAAAAATTACAAACATACGATTTTCCTCCAATTTTCAGCAATGGAAGGTTAACGTATAAGCAAACCTTTTTTGTTAAATTTAAACAAAATTAACCGGAATGTTTTTGTGCTTTCCGCCCTCATAGTTTGCTCATACAAACGTGCCGTGCCAGCCATTTTACATCATAGAATTGTAAAGAATAAAAGGATGTTTACGAATCAAATTTCTTTTATTTGTAACTGACAAAAACATACCATTTCACTCACATGGAACATGAAAGGATCGCGCATGTTTTTATTTTGGAAACAAGCTATATTTTAATTTTTATAATTGACGCTGCAATAAAAAAATACACGACGCCCATTCTTGTCAATTGTTACATCTAAGTCAACTGACGTCATCATAATACATTGTGGACAACATCGATTTTGATGAAGCGGCGAATGGTTGATATACTTCTGAGCAATATTCTCTGGATTCATTTCACGAAAAATATTTTTGATTGTAAGTACTTTTTTTTAAAATAAAAACATTACATGTTAGCCTGTATATTTGATCATTTTACTCTGCACTTGCGTTTAGGACAGTAATGGACAGTAATATTCTGCGCATAGGGGGCCAAATTTTAATCCAGCAACCGAACTGAAGTGTTGCCACTTCGGGTTATTCCGACCTATAAAAAAAATGTTTCATATTTTCCAGTTAACTAATTAGGAACGACTTGTATACATGTGTGATAAGCAAAAATGTAAACAATTGTGTAATCAATTCAAAGATGTATTTCACATCCACTTAAGGATGACTTTTACTCAGAATGAAAAAGAAAAATCTACTGATGATGATGAAAAACCATGCATTGTATGTTTCAGACCTTTGATTGTATTGGGGTTTTTTCACTTTCAAAAAAGTAGGTCTATAACCTACTTTTTGAGTTGATGGCCATTTAATATTTTTGGAAAAATCAAAAAAAAATCTCATAAATTTTACACTACGACTGAGATTTTCTTAAAGTAGTCCGAGTATCGCACTACGTCATAATACGGATTTTATAATATTGGTTCGACTTTTACAAAGCGTTTTTGATACCCGGTATTGATTTTGCTCTACATCGCTGTTGTAAACAATGGCAATAATAAGCAATTAGAACGGTAATATATGTATTATATGAGATATAGAAATGATTACTGTTGAGAAACTCGATTCTGTTAAAGTAAAATGAAAAACGAAGTTTCTAATTAACCAGGATCTCAGGTATGCTTATATCTTCTTTGTTTTGACCCCCCCCCCCGAATTTTTCCTTTTCTTTTACTAAAACCGGTTTAAATTTAGAGACAGAAGCTATTTCGAATTTAATCAATCGTCAATTAATTAATGTTTAAATGATATCTAGCATTGTTGACAGATCTAGGCAGAAAACTGTAGCAAAATGTGATTTTTACGAATGTTTTCGTCAGGGTTGACTTGGTTTAGAGCTTATAGCGTGAAAAGTAATCCGTCAACATATAATTTATTTTACCAAATCTTTTTTCTAATATGTCAATCTATAGAATAAACACCATGAATTTAAGTTTGAGTCCATAAAATAGTAAAAAAATTACCAAACGCGATACTTGCATTGCATTTTTTGTATTCTATTTTGATACATCAGGTCCATATATTAAGCGTACTTACTTACAAAAATTTGCCAAAATTATTGATGAGATATGGCTTAAATAAATATTTATACTCTATTTTGTATGTTCAGTTCTAATTTTCCCAAAATTGGTAATTATTTTTAGGAAAAACGGACGTCTGTCAAATTTCATAATTGTCAATAATTTTCACAAGGGGTACACCCGTCTGAGAGGTGATAACAAACAAACTAGCATGTAAACATACATATTTTCTTTTGTATATGTATTGCTAGAATGTATATTTATCATATAAAGCTAAGCATTTAATGATTGAGCCCATTTAGTGCCGAGTATAGGACTACCTTAATTGTAATAACAATACACTAAAAAAAAAAAAAATAAAGTTTATGAATGGTAGTGGCACTAAATGGGTACAAACCATTAGGATTTCAGCAACAATAAAAAAAAAAATTTAGTCCGAATTTCCCTTATCGGTTTTTAAATTCCTAACACTTTTTTTTTAATTGAATGATGATAATACAAAAACATTTGTAGTATTGAACTACCTAAATTGACCTTATTATGTTGGCATAAAATTCATAAGAGGTCAATGATTAAAATTTTGAGATAGAGCGTCTTTCATCATTTTTAGGCATTTTCAATATTTTTGCAATATGTGCCATTATATTATTTTAATGAATAAGTGAGGTAAAACCAACAGAATATATGCAAAATGATATAGATTAAAATATAAAATCTTAACTTTTAATATTAGAGTACCGCCCAATTTTTTTTCGTGGAAAACAAAATTTGCAAAATTTAGACCGAATTTTCTCTGTTTGGCTAAAAGTCTATTCTTGTTTGAGCCTAATTCCATAATAAAATAAAAATATTGAATGTTTTGTCAATATTTACTCGTTTCAAAAATACTTTTTGCGTTTGAAACAAATTTTACTCATTAAATTGAACTTTATAACAATCCAAATTTGAGAACTCAACCCCTGAGTGAACAACACCCTTAAGTAAGCCGTTTGCGATAAGACGCCTATAGAATAAATATAATGATAAATAATTTGTATCCACTTATTTCATTAGTTCTGTTTCCTATAGAAATTGAGTGTGATTTTCGATTTGTATTAACCTTCAGCAACCTGAAAAATACCGATTTGCCCGGGTTATTCATTTTATTGTTAGAGTCTAATTTGAATACAAGACAATTAAGAACCAACTGTATCTAGAAGACAATACTCTAACAACAACTGTTTACTGGAAAGTAATTGTCCAAGCACTTCTTAAAACCAATAATTATTCAATTGCATGCATGCAAGATCAATTCATTGCACATTTTGTCTATGTTAAATATTTATTAATGCGCATATTCTAAAGGTGGTATTATAAATCTATTTTATTCATTTAAATAATTGATTTTAGTGGTTGCATCCATATATGAAACACTAAGGGGTTTACACATTTAAAATTTAACAAAAGGAAGTATTTAATTGACCAGTGGAATTTCTAGCACATTTGCTAACATATCATTGCTTTTCATTCAATTCTTTGACATTACATTTAAAATGCGTATATTGCACATGGAACAAATATGTCCTTATTGTTTTAATTGATTGTCTTTTATAAACATTATGACCTGGTAGAAAGTTTACAAATAATATATTGTAAGAAACAGGGAAATGTGAAACTTATATTTTTGTTACCAATAAATAATGAAAAAGGAAGGAATTATATATTTACGAGGATGATTAAATTTGTAAAAAATAAAAGTGTTCTTACTCGGCTTTTATTTCTTTTTGTTATCAACAGGCAAATTCGCCGAACTTGCTTTTATAAGATTATATAAAAATATTGTAAATTTTAGTCTTGTTCCACGTCTTAATGTGTTGTGGCTAGTTTGAGGATACAAGTACCAATGTTTTTTTTTTTTTTTTTTTTTCTTCGGAATGAAAAGTAAATGAAAGAAATGAAATTTTACCCAGCTAGCAAAGAGGTAAGTCAGAAAGATAAGTTGTATGTGGTAAGTGGTGAACGCATATTTTTGGATAATAAAAATTTGTGTTCATCATTGAAAATTAAGCCAGAATGAAATCATGCTTATTTCTATTTTTACCCAAACCCACCTCTCACAAATTTCCCCGCCCTGACTTGAACATAAATGGATTACATACAAACACTGCCTTTGTAAGACTTTTCCATTTTTATTTATATTTATTTTAAAAAAAAATACTAAAACGTAAGGACAGTCCAATGGCTTCTTCACGTATTGATCATCGTTTTATTACAGTTTGTTTTAATGATATAAATGTCTAAAGGCATTTACAGTTACATTGTTAGCGAAAATTAAGTTTAAAAAAATCGTTTCATTATATACATATTCAATCATATCTGTGATTATTAAACAATCGATTTGTTTTATCTGTATATTTAAAATGGCATATTTCCGGATATAAAACATGTCTAAACCTATTCATATCTATAGATCTATAAATATTCAATACATCCATTGGTCTGTAATTTATAGGCCCGATAATATTCATTATCTATATATCTAATCTTCAGTTAAAATATGTTGGTATTTGGAGTGGAACTATGCAGTAGATCTTTTAAACGTGTTAATTTAGAGATAAGTGTATTAAAACATTCAGCGCGATTTTATAATCAGTGGTTTATAAATGTTGACTTTAATTCATAATTACGCTTTATTCCCCTTTTTTCCGACTACCCCCATATTATTTGTCGATTTCTATTGTTTTGCTCATCGCTACATACCCCTTTTATAAGGCTGATACCTCTATTCATACTTCGTCGTATTCATTCACCCGAAGACGTTACATTTGACGAAAGACTTGTAAAAACCTGATTTGAAGAAAAAATAATATGAAAACTAGTGCACTAGTAATGGAATATCAAATGTACGACGAACCAAGAAAGACTGGACCCAGGGACAAGTATTTTAAAATTCCTCGATCATTTTTGAACGTCTTTCTGTGTATGTTATAACATCACACACGTGCAAAAACCACAAACTGTGGCAGATCAAGCAATGTCAATAGCCCTCGTGGATTTTAGAAACAAAGCGTTTTTGTAGAAACCGATGGAAACAATGTATCGTGGTTACTTTCTTGGATTCACTGTGATTTATTTACTGTTTTGTATGTAGTACCGCCGGGTCTTCAAAAACATGCGAAAGGCATGCACTCTGTATAAACGACACATGTGTTCGATGTGCATGCGAAGTAAAGCAACACTATCTGTGCAAAAATTACAAAAAAGCTTAGAATTTTTTAATAGAATAAAAATATATTGTTTTTTTTATGGATTGTAGTTTTCTTAATTCATTTTACATACATTTTAGTCCACTGTGTAGGTCAGGCATTTAGTTGTCCGCACAACATTAATTCCGCGATCGTAAATCAACCGATTAAAACTTTCTCGACAGGTATATGTACTACAGTGGCAGTTCCAGGAGCGCTCGGAACCAAACGTTTTCATGAATTCATGTCGGATTAAGAAAAATGACCTTCACTTATTTTACCTATAAAAAAAATAATTGTTTGTTCTCTTAGTTGTGTGTATTACATACCTATTAGCCACATGGCTCCTTTGGTCAATAAAGAATAAAGTTTATTTAAAATTAATTCTAACTTATTACATAAATTGTCGCATGGTTCCAATCTATTGACTCCCTTAATATCACTTAATATATAACTTTTTCGTAAGAAATATAACCGGCAAATTCCTTAAGTAAATATAAATGTAATAGATCAAGAGCATTTAATACTGATTTGTTGTGAATGAATTACAAAAAAAGAATTTAAATTTTCACTGTGTTACTTTTAATCAATATTAAAGAAAAAGAAGGAATAATATACCTCAGAACACTCTTTAATCCCTGATAGGTTTAATTATTCAATGTTGGAACAAAGACCATCCAACAGAATGTAGAGGCGCCCTTTTGCATGAACCTCTACATACCATGAATGATGCGCACAAAAGATATGTGCTTTAAAATAATGATTGATATTATCAACGACGTCCCTTTTGTAACTTTAACCAGTAAAGTCTTAATGATATTGTTATCCACTTTACACAGCTTTAATGTCACAATTAATGATCTTACTTTTTTTCGAAATGCGCTGGAATTGAGACTCAGGTGGCTATGCTTCTTTTTGCAAGGTATCCATTTGATCATCTACAGTAAATGTGTTGATTAACAATAAACGTTAACGCCCTCTTATTTTTTTACGCTTGCTTCTTTAGGATGAATAATTATTTATCTCTTTATTTTGAAGTTTTACATCAGCATCACGTCCTTGATAAGGGAGATTGATTTAGATGAGCACGGACACACAAAAGCAATATATTTAAAACAGTGGCATATTACACCATACAGTTGCAACGGAATTTGATAGGTATGACATATGTCACTCCATGGGAGGATATTTCAATAAAGAAGTGTACAAAATCGATAGTCGTTCTAGATCATACTGTTTTATATTGAGCATAAGCTGTCAGTACTCCATAACTCTCCAGAAAACAATAGATACAAGTTGGAAACGTTGGTGCATTTGAAGGTTGAATAAAGGTAAATATATAAACTTAAACATTTTAGAGGGTCATTGTCGTAGTTATTTTTATTTTAAAGTTTACTTATCTTGCTGTCCTATTTATTCTTCTTTAGCTTTAACATTTCTCATGTTACTGATTTTTTTCGATGTTTTGTTATGTTAGAGGAATTGCCCAAAACAATCTCACTTTAAGCATTTGATAAGCAATTCTCGTGAAAAAAAGCATTGAAAGCACTTGTCAGAAAAAAGATGTGGTTTAAGGAATGTTTTGTCATCTGCCATTTATCAGTATATGCATACCATTTCCCCAAATACATTATGTGAATGCAATCAAAGCTTTAAAAAAAACCGATGAAAACTAGATATGGGTCTCTTAAAGTCGAGTATTTTGAAGGTAGTCATGAAAAAAATATATATTTATATCTTATGTTATGATGTTAATATATTTTTAAGGTCTTCCGTTTCCAACGGAAGACCTTATAGTAATTGTAATGTTTTTTTCTTTCTTTCTTTTTTCACCCCTTTTTTGTCGGCAGAATTTCTCAGAGATGGCTTGAAAGATTTTCCTGAAATTTTCAATAGAGAATGATAATATCTCGAGGCTTTTTTTTTTTTTCATTTTTTCAAAATTCAGTTCCGGTCGTCCGTTTTCTCTCCCGCGTCCAAAAATCTTGTTCCCTCGAGATCTCAGAATCGGCAAGCACTTGGACATTCAAACTTTGTGGTATGATAGACCTATAGTTGTAGATATGTTTAAACTATTTTGTTTTCTTCGTCGTGACTTCCGGTTGTCACCGGACATCTATGCGATGTTAAATCAACAAAACAGTTATTCTTCCGGTAAGTTATCTCAATTATCCCTGTTAGCTTTTTAATAATAAATTTTGTTCCCACGAGATCTAAAAATCTGCTTGTGATTAAAAAACGAAACTTTCATGGCTGATAGACATTTGACTGAAAATGTGTTTGATTGCTTTTTTTTTGTCGACCATCACTTCTGGTCCATACCGGAAGATTTCAATCAAACGATCTTTTTTATAAGTTAAAACGTTTTTTCTCCTGACATTTTTTGATTGATTGATAGACAATAAAGTCCTGTTGTCTTATGTTTAACAAATACTGACCTTCATTTTTATTCAGCACTTCCGTTTGTCCGTTTCCTGTCCCGAGCCAAATACCTTGACTCCTCAAGAACACAGAAACGATAAAGACTTGAACATCCAAACTTTGAGGGATGATTAACCTCTCTTTGTAGACGTGTTTAAACATTTTTGTTTTGTTCGGCGTAACTTCTGGTCGTCACTGGAAGCATTTCAAAGCACTTCAATTTTTTTTTATTTTTAGGTATTTAATTTATTTTCCGTAGAATAAAGATATTAGTATAAATCTTTTAATATGTCATCTATGCAATGTTAAATAAACAAAAACATTCTACTTCCGGTGAGATATCTCGATTATCTCAGGAAGCTTATTTAAAACATATTTTGTACCCGCAAGATCTCAGAAACTGAAAGTGATCACGACACGAAACTTTTAGTGATTATAGACATTTGATTGAAGATGTAATTAAACGGTTTTATTTTGTAGACCGTCACTTCTGGTCCACACCGTAAGAGTTCAAACAAATCAAGTAGTTAAACTGTTTTCATTGGATAATTTTAGTTATTTCGAACTAAGATAAGCAAGTCAGCAAGAAATAATAAATCTTATTTTATTGAGCACTTTTGTTTGCCCGCTTCTTGTCCCGAGCCAGAAAACTTTATTTCGACGAGATCTCAAAAAACTGTAACGACTTAAACAACTAAACTTTGTGGGATGATAGACCTATGCATGCACATATGTTAGCACTATTTTGTGTAATCCGGCGTAACTTCCGGTCGACACAGGAAGTACACCTAATTTTGATTTTGTGAAAATATTTTGGTTATTTAGAATGGCAGTAACATTTTAGCTATAGAAATACAAAAGGTCATATACACATGGTAAAAAAACAAAAAAAAGTTCTACTTTCGGTGAAACATATCAAATATCTCAGGTAGCCTTCTTTTTTAAAAACAAACTGCCCACAAGATCTCAAAAACTGTGAGAGATCAAGACACAAATCTTGTATGGATAATGGACATTAGATTGAACATGTGTTTAACGGGTTTTATTTGGTCGTACGTCATTTGCGGTTTTCACTCGAAGCGTTAAAGCAGTAGTTTTTGGGTTTTTTTTAACTTTAGATTTTTTTTAACATTTTACTCAATATGAAGAACAGTTACGTATCGTAGGTAAATGTACTAAAATATGTACTGTTAATTTCTTTAATCACTTCCGTTTGTTCGTTTCCGGTCCCGAGACAAAAACCATTTCTCAACGAGATATTATAACTAACAAAATCTTGAACATCCAAACTTTGAGGAAAGACAAGACAATGTATGAAGATATGTTTACTATGTTCTGTATGATCCGGCGTAACTTCCGGTCGTTACAGAAAGTACTCAAAAATTGACCTTTTTGTTTTTTTGTTTTGTTTATGTCTTGGGACTTCATTTACAGTATAAATTATATCCGTTTTCTGTTTACAAGATAAATGAATCTTTCGTGCAGATTAATACATGGGGAACGGAAGGCCTTTTTCTTGCTATAGCAACAAGAGTCTAGTTGTAACTATAATTGCATATTTTTGTTATGTCGATGGGATCGACCTGTTAAATCTATTTTCGTACATTGCATTGACTACATGTGTATCAAAAATATTGAATCCACTTTGGCAACAGCACTTGCTCAAAAAGCATTCAATTTCTGACATAAGGTTGTGTCATTTTTTTTTTTAACGAAACATTGAAAGAAATCAATATTTACAGGTATTTGATATCAGATTTGTTAAAAGGTACCATTTAATGGCATTGGTAACTAAAAGTAAGTTGAAATATAAAAGAAAATATAAATCAGAGTACTGAGAGTACTTAAAGACGGGGTCTTGAAAGTTTGAATTTGTAATTGTCCTAGATTTCCTCGAATATGCTTCCAAAATTTGAGTTTGAATTAGTTGTTACAATCTATGTTAATTCGGCTTTTTTGCAATTGTCTGATACTTTGTCTAAATTTTAATCAATCCCGGCCTTCATAATTGTAGAAAATTGACACAACGGTATACTATGTAAAATAAGACCCCAAGGAAAAATTTTAAAAATCACTACTAACCGAGGATATCAAACAACTATATCAAAGTAGATAGTTAGATAATCATTAGATTTATTCAATTTTGTGATCCAAGGGAAAATCCACAAGTCGGACGGAATCCTTAATGAAAGTTTTATGAATACCCCGAAAACTCTAAAACTGCTGAATTAACAAACAAAGTGGAGATTTGTATACCGATAACAAACATAAGACGTTAGAAATATTTTTTTAAAATAAGATTCCATTCTTTGACAATAAAAAATATTGTCATGGTCGCCATTTTAATTTTTAATACCGACTTATCTGACACGATTTTCTTCATTTGCGATTCATGCAAAATTAATAGGTAAAAATAAATCCGTTTGCCACTTACTCCTTTTTTGTGTAAACTCGTGCATCACCTACACGAATTACGATACAACTGTTCCTTTCATTAAAAATCATACTTCGAAAATCAGAGACATAAATATCAGAGATTGTCAACTCCGCCATTAGGGTGTAAATGTTACGGGACCAAGTTGAGAACTACAAGTGCAACAACAATCTTGTATAAGTCATTAAATTTGAACCTAATAATGAACATGAACATGAACCTCTAAATATTTTAAGCATAATTTATGAAAATTTTACAAAAACTCTTTATTTAGTTTTTAAATTACTTTTTTTTAAACTTATTGACTTTTCACAAAGTAATGGTAATCCATTACTTTACTCATGTAATGGTAATGTAATGCATTACTTCAAGAAAATTAAGAAATGGTAATTTAATGCCCTAATTCATAAATTAATTGTAATGTAATGCATTATTTTACAATGTAATTCACCCCAAGCCTGATTCCAACTTAGCCGTAAAACATGAACATTCACATTTAACTTGGTTCTTCAATCGATAAGATTGTGTAAATTAAATGATGTATAAGTCTTCCAAAATGTATCATCTATTATAGAGTTTGCTTACAATGCATTGTTTGAAATTTAAATTCAGTTTAATCAACTAAAGAGCCAACGAACGAGAAGGCAAATTCAGACTTGTTTTTATTTTCTGTGTACAAAATTCCTTTAGAGACGATCAGCAGTCATACCGCAAGTAGACTGGAAGCCAATGAAACACCTATTTAATTTGTAAAACATTTGTGTATAACCCGTCCCGATTTTAAACTCCGCTTGCGCATGAAGTTTGGCAGTATTAAGGTGAAAGATTGTCAAAATAATTCATAACTTTTCAAAAATTGCACATTCCGTTTGGGAACTCTTAATTTCGATTCAACCATCAACCTCTTTTATTGATGAATGAGCTCGTACACAAACTTAATTGTCAACGGCGCTGTGCATTCAGTTACGTAACTCATTCAACATTTGAACCTTAGCAAGAATATATGTGGACCTATGAAACTATTTGTTTAATTTCTAAATAGAATTTTGTTTATACACAGAGGACTTAAAACAGATTTAATGCGTGTTTTTATAATACATATTAACTGAAACGCATGAAAACTGTCTGCACTATTTTCTTACACGTAGACTCAATTCATGTGTTCTACGCATGCCTTCCGGTTTAAGACTTCGGCTGACAGTAAACCAATAGACAGGGTCACGTGACCCCGTCTACAATTTAAATATCTGCGTTAATTACAGAATATGACCAAAAAATGTTCAAAACTTAGGCTAGAAATAAACACAAGTCATCATTCCAAAGGAATTTGGCTTCTGTTTGGTAAATAAATGAATTCCTAAATACGGAATACAGAAACAAAAAGTGTTTGAAAATTTAAAACATCTAAGATTAATAGTAGCCGAGGAAATGCGACAAAAGTTTGGTGCGAACAAAAGGATAAACGCTATACCTCCCATTCCTTCGAATTAGTATTATAATTGCTTGGACCCTGAGGTCCACGCAGAAAATATATGAGCGAGTTTAAACCGGGTGCTATCAGGAGAATTCAGCCTGCGCATGAGCTAGCCTGGTTCCTGTGTGTAATAGGTAGCTCAGGGAACCAGGTTAGCACACGTTTATCTGAATCGAGATCGGGATTCCGTGCCATATGTGTGCATAAGTTCAAAAGCGCTGTAATTGTAATGTTACCGGCAAACAGTACAGAAACAAAGAATTCCTTTTAAAGAAATGATTGGCATGTGTAATGAACTATCAGTATTATGAAATAAGTTAATGTCATGCCGAAACTACAACAAGCATCAAATAGCATAATTTGCAATGTTTTGTTGTTTTCCGAATACACATGTAGGCGAGGCTAGAGTACTTCCCGATTAATTTTTGTTACACATTTAAGTATGATTGAATAATTATGTGACTGTATAAAAGTTTAAATCTCAAGAAAAATGCATCAAAATATAAAAAATTTTATTAACACAAAGCTGTCACTGCATAGTTATCATAGTAGTGCGAATCGTAATGTGTGAGCAAATAGTAGAATTCACCGAATGCCTGATACTATACATGCAAACTTCATTTCCCTTTCTAACTAACGTCAATTGAACCTTAAAATAAAACTTAACTGCAGTCCTCCGCAAATGTGAAACAACAAAAACTGCGAAAAAACACACAGACACAATGGTGAATTATTGATTTGAAATATCTTTTCCCCATTAGTTATGACCTAATAGAAATCATCAAGAAAAAAAAAAAACATTTTCTTATCATTCCATTTGAATTCAAATATAAAGGTAATCAGGATACTTAAATAAAATTCCACATCATTTCAAGGAAAATGTCAATAATAAGATATTTTTTCAGACCTTGGGTACCTTTTAAATCATTAAGGAATTAAAAAAAAACCGTCCGAGCTATTGGGTAACTTTTCAGATTTGACAGTTTAAAACATTAGGGCTTTTTTTCTCAAATTTCAGATAGCTTTTACGTCACTCAGCTTATTTATTATACTCTGCCCAAAGATATCCTCAATTCACATTTTGCTTAGCTACTCAATATTTATAAAAAATATCCAAGGGTTTTAACAATTTACATCAAGGTATTCAACAAATTCCAAAATCTCTGTGTTTAAACGACCCCTCTACACATATTAGTTTCAATACAAGGCTAGAAAGGAGTCTGGATGGATTTTGCCCTGCAGCAGACATTATAGTAATCGGATGGTTTTAAAAAAACCGTTTCTTAAATAGTTTGTTTAAATATAAATTTGATAAATAAATATGAATTATACAGTGCATTTAAAAACTAACTTTACATAGGTTTTTATTACGTAATCAATTTTGGTATACCCCCGATTTAAAACCGTATAAAAAGTCACATTTAATTAATGAACTTAAAGAAAAAATCATAATGACATTTCTTTATGAAATATGTTGTCTTCTTTTTTTTTTTTTTTTTTTTTTTGCTTTTGCTTCAGTGAAACTAATTTTTTTGTAAATAAAAACATTTTGGGGAACAAATTTTGTAATTATTCATGGGATGTATGTGTCAACTTTATATCTCTTTGTAAATCAAGCTGGCATTATAAATGTATAATAAGCAGATGTACGCATGCAGGGGGTATATCCATTAACACCCCATGGTCAAGTTACCCAGGTTGTTTGATAGTCTGTAATTTGCATTTGTGCACAACAGGGTCACCGAGTGTTAGGTGTCAAGTATGTTTTCACAATAGTTCAATTAACACGTCTAGCATCGAATATCTTAATGTAATTATTGTCGTAATATATCATGTCAGATGTGAATATTATCTCATTACTATTTTTTTCTGTTCTGGCTGCTGGACGCAAGAAATTTTCATGAACTTTGTTTAATCTTATTCTTTGTGATCTCCACTACACCCAATCTACGAACGTGATTATCATGGATTACAGGAGGAATTTCAAAGCGTAGAAGGTATAGGCCACCCATATTATCTACCTATCTGCTTAAAATTACATTTATAACAATGGTTTATCGAGTACTAATTGTGGGTCACTCTTTTATCCATCGTTTAGAGTCATTTCAATTTCAAAATCTTAGGTCTGGTTGGTACAATTTAGGCTTCGATGGTACAGAAATTCAGGTTCAATTTGCGGGTTTAGGTGGGGGAACATTGCGCCCGGGTCCAAAATCCATTCAATCGGAACGATTTATGCAGGTTTTTCATTCATATCAACCAAATTCAGTTTTCCTTCAGATTGGTGGAAATGATTTGTGTCGAGAAGAAAATGCGGAAAAATTAGCGCGTGATGTAAGATCGTTTGCAGAATTCTTACTAGTTGCGCATAATGTTTCTCATGTTATAGTTGGTCAGTTACTGTCGAGGTATTCCGATGGGATAAATCCTCGTTACAATGTCAAGGTCATTGAAGCTAACAAACAGTTGACAACATTGTTCAAAGGTAGAGACAATATTTTCTTCTGGAAGCATCGAGGATTATGGAAAAACACTGAGTCCTTGTTAACGGATAAAGTTCATCTTAATGATGATGGTATGCGGATATATGTGAAAAGTATTTGTGCAGCAGTCGGTTCGTTCAAAAGAAGGTAGAACAAATTCGGGTTAGAGGTTTGTATCGACTTTATGCTTCATTCATGTTTCATCAAGATGTTCAGTTACTATTTGTTTCGTACGGTAGTCCATTAATAGTTATATAGTTGGAAAGCCATACTGAGCAACAAATATTTTCGGTTACAATCAATCATGACACTGTCTGAATCATATTGTTCATGGTTTTACTGTTTACATGGTCAACATAAGATCCTATCATACACAATGGTTGTGCTTTTACATTTTTATTCTGCTATTCATTTTAGTAGGGGCATATGTGTTGTCATCTATGCCTAATGGTCACACTCATTATAGCGTGTTTATATATCATCATACACGGTACAACATGTACCTGGTTTTGCATCATTATGCATATGGTTTATTTATAGTTGACAACATATTAGCCTATCATACACATTCAATTGTGTATTTACATTTTATTCTTTTATCAGGAGCATATATGTGGTCTTCTATACTTAATGGTAACACTCATTAGTGTGTTTGTATGTACATACATGGTACAACATGTACCTGGTTTTGCATCATTATGCATATGGTTTATTTATAGTTGAAAACATATAAGCCTATTGTACACATTCAGTTGTGTATTTACATTTTATTTCTTTTATCAGGGGCATATATGTGGTCCTCTATAATTAATGGTCACACTCATTAGTGTGTTTGTATGTACATACATGGTACAACATGTACCTGGTTTTGCATCATTATGCATATGGTTTCTTTATAGTTGACAACATATAAGCCACAAGACACATTTACCAGTACATATTGTATCATTCTCTTCAAGGCTATCATTCATATATAGCTTTTCAAATCCTCACTTTAGGCATCCTTACACAAAGTATTTCAATTTAATGGTTGTTGCACACATTTTGATTATGGTTCATTCATGCTAACATAATTTACGTTTGGTATGGTTAAGTTTTAGTTTGTGTGGTCGAGGTCAATCATTATGCTCTATAACTTCTTCACATTTTTGAAAAACAAGTTCGTTAGTTTAGTTCTTTCATAAGACACTATGCACACCATTTCATAGTACAAATATATTGGTATTTGACTGACATTATGGTCTTTCCTAATTATAATGGTATTATTTAATGTGTTGCTGTTCACACATCATTATTGCAGGATTATAAAATGGTGTCTTGTCAGATAGAAATAAGACACTGATATGTTAAAACCATATATCCTTGCATCTATTTATTAGTGCATAATTCGATAATCAGGTATGGCATTTAACATTTATTGTTCATTATATCCCTATTTGTAGTTAATTGAAAGAAACATGCCAAAACAAAGGAAGAAAGCTAGAGGCTCCACTGCGAAAGCTAGAGACTCCACTGCGACAACCAGGTCAACACGTCGGTCAAGACCAAAGAGATCAAACTCAAGCCCTAATCAACCCCTGACTGTACAGAATGACGTCCTACCTCTGACAACACAAAATGAAGCCCAACGAGTACCGTCAGCGAATGAAATCGCGTCATCAATCATTCCGCAGCTAAGAGGAGCCACTGATGTAGGACAACTCCCAGCATCAACTTCTTTGCAAGAAGTCATTAACTTGGTACCGGGACCAACTGCAAATATTCCTTCCTCATCAACAGTGGCAGCAGCAAACCCAGAGTCTCTAGGTATTGACAATTCACCACTAGGTGATGCAACAACCTACTTATTGAATAACTCTTTGCCTCTTGGTTTTAATGTAAGTGAAAAAACAAAAAGAGATATTTGGGCTGACAACTTTGTAGATTTGACACATCTGTTGCCAAATTTTAATGATCAACATGAAGATGAAATTTTGTTTAAATCATAAACAGTGAAAATTTCAACAAATGTCAAATCTAAACAGTTTTTCTCCATTTATTAATGGACAGCAGCTTTTGACATCTTTATGTCATTGTTTATTGTGAAATCTCCAGAGTCGTCCTTAGGGTTGATTAAGTATGCTTACAACATACGGGCAATGTCAAAACAATTTGGTTTTCCCATGGCTTAGACTTATGACGAAAATTTTCGTAAGGTGCGCAAAATGATGAGGTTTGATTGGGCTATAATTAATGATGAATTATGGCGCTCTGTATTTTATCAGAATGTCAATGCTACCCACAATCCAGGTGTTATCCCCCAAAAAACAAACAAACTAAATTCAGTCTCTCCCTTTCAAAAGCGGGCCCAGCAATACCAAAATCAATTCCCTTCCGGATACTGCAGGGCCTACTGCAGAACGGGGGCTTGCCAAAATCTCTTAGATTGTAAACTCAAACACCAGTGTGTCAAATGTGGAAAAGGGCATGCCACTTCCACATGCAGAGGATGGCAGCGAAACAAAGCTACCTACACCAATAAAAGTAGATAAGTTGGAATATTTCCTGTATGGTTACGACCCTCATCTCAGACAAAAACTTTTTCAAGGCTTTACATTTGGTTTTAAGATTAATTCAACCATTTGCAGAGAAAACCGCAAAGTCTCAAAAAACCATAGAAGTGCTATGGAAAACACACAGGTTGTTGCGGAAAAAATTCAGAAAGAAATTTTAAAGGGTCGAATTAGAGGCCCATTTTTAAGACCACCATTTGATAATTTCATTTTCTCTCCCTTGGGTCTCATTCCTAAGAAAGAAAAGGGTTCTTTTCGGCTGATACATGACTTATCCTTCCCAAAAGGGGACTCTGTAAATTCCTGGACTCCTCCTGAATACACAATGGTCTCTTATCAGAATATAGAAACAGTCATTGAATTAGTTCAAAATTTCGGTTTCAATTGCCTAATGAGCAAAGCGGATATTGAAGATGCCTTTCGTCTTATACCCATACATGCCTCTGAATATCCACTCCTGGGGTTTGAATGGAATGGGCAATTCTACTATGATGCTGCATTACCAATGGGCGCATCAGCATCTTGTCAATTATTTGAATCCTTTTCAACATCCTTACAGTGGATTCTGAATACAAAGTTTGGCATAAGAGGAATATCACACCTGCTTGATGATTTTTTTTTTGTTGGGAAGGCGGATACTAATGAGAGTTCAAATGCCTTGAATACATTTTTAGAGTTGGCAAATTCCTTGGGTGTTCCCATAAAATCAGAAAAAAACACAGGCCCCTACTACATGTATTGTTATTTATGGGATAGAAATTGATTCTCGGAAAATGGTGGCACGTTTACCAGAGGAAAAAAAATCGATAAAATTGTCGGGTTGCTTGGTGAGTTTAAAGTAAAGAAAAAGGTCACGTTACGAGAATTACAATCACTGATTGGTTTACTGAATTTTGCATGCAGCGTTATTGTTCCAGGTGGGGCTTTCCTGCGACGACTTCATGATTTAACAAAAGGTCACAGTTGTCCAAAATTCAAAATCACTCTCAACTCAGAAGCTAGGGCTGATTTACAAGCCTGGTTCAATTTTGTTAGTAACTACAATGGAAAATCCTGTTTCCTATTTCAAAAATGGATTTCTTCAGATGTTCTAAAATTGTATTCATATGCAGCTGGAGTTCATGGGGGCTTTGCAGCTGTTTTTGGGTCAAAATGGTTTGTAGGTGAATGGCCTCCAGACATGAAGGATTTAGATATAACAATAAAGGAGTTATATCCTATAGTTTTGGCTATTGAAATTTGGGGCGAGACTCTAGAAAACCACAAAGTTTTGTTCATGACAGACAATGAAGCGGTGGTAGGAATTATCAATTCAACTACTTCTAAAGACAAGGTTTTGATGAAGCTAGTTCGCAGATTAATTTTGGCATCAATGAAATTCAATATATATTTTAGAGCAAAACACATAGCAGGAAAATCAAATGTGGTTGCTGATTTCCTGTCTCGATTTTCCTTTCAGAAGGCTCGGCAGGTTGCTCCATGGTTAAGCCAAACACCAGTCTCAGTTCCGGAACATCTCTTGAGTCTGTAATGAACACACTTCTACAGTCAGCTTTGTCTAGGTCAACAAGAGCATCATACATTCGCATGCTTAGCTCTTATGACCAGTTTTGTAAAGAACATTTTCCATCTTCACCTGCATTGCCATCCAACCATATTATGATAGCTCATTTTATCTCATTTTTGTTTATCAAAAATTACCAACCATCAACAATAGCCTCATACGTATCAGCTATCAGTTACATGCACAAAATAAACTTCTATTCAGACCCAACAGATTCATTTTTGGTCAAAAAGGTCATGAAAGGTGCACAGAATTTAAGAGGTTCAGTAGATAACAGGTTACCAATAACAAAACAAATTTTGTCCAGACTCATGACAGCAGTACCTTCTGTAATTCAAAGTCACTTTTATCAATTTTTGTTAAAAGCTATGATGTCTTTGGCTTTCTATTGTTTTCTTCGAGTCGGCGAAATGGCGCTTAAGTCTGGAAGTGAAAAAGGCAAAGTTCTTCAGGTGCAGGATGTTGGTGAATTATGAAAGCAAAAGGGCGACAGGCATGACAGTGAAAATTACACATTATAAACACAGTGACATGCAGACAAAATCCATATTTATAAAAACAAATCAACAAAATCCACTCTGTCCAGTAAATGCTATCTCAAAGTACCTTACATTATCAAAACACAAAGCGGGCCCACTATTTCAATTTACATGTGGTACACCAGTTTCTTATGCTTTTTTCAGTTCATCACTAAAATCACTTTTGACATTCATTGGTTTAAATACACAAATATACAAAGGTCATAGTTTTAGAATAGGGGCGGCAACGAGTGCCGCAGCTGAAGGCATACCCCAAACAGTAATCCAACAAATGGGCAGATGGAAATCTAATGCATTTAAAAACTACATCCGTATGAACAATTTTTAACAATAGGTGTTCACATTTATTTTTTCATAATATGCCATAGCAATAGGATAGAGGTCAACCAGGCTTGCTCTATCAATAATTATGTCATTTCAAAGTCTACATAGTTTGCAAAAAAGGTCAACAAGGCTTGCTTTTTATTAGATTTTTAGAGGTCATTTGAATTAATGTTTGACTGTTTTTTATTCGGAATTTTTGCTAGAGTTCAACAGGGCTTGCTCTACCAGAAATTTCACTGTACACTTAATCACGTATATTGTATTGATTAGAGGTCAACAAGGCTTGCTCTAATTTAATTTTCAAGGTTATGATTATAAAAATTATCAATATTGTGTTTAGTTTTGTATGGATAACGTATACGTGTTAGCTCTACTTTATTATCTTCAGATGTGTTTATATTTGGCGCACCTTACGAACGATAGGTTAAAGCAAAATTTCTGTTTTGTGTGTTCATTTTATTTTTCTTTCATTTTTCATTTTTTTTTCTTTTTTCCTCCAATGAGTCCTCGGGTGGGGGTCTTTTGGTCATGGTGGTTTTTAACCCCACCTTTGCAAAATTATTGTCATTTATTCAATGATTTTTTATTATTTGCTCTGTTGTTTTCATTTTAAAACAATACAAATGTAATTCATTGAATAAACGACCTTTAATGCAATAACTTGTTCAATTTTCTTTGCAAATAAACTTGGACTCATTGGATTATGATAATGTACAGGTTTTTCTGGTGTATGGTGGATATCCTTTACTGGAAAAATTTGGTTGTGAAAAAACTAATTTTATTGTAAATAAAAACAGTTTTGGGAACAAATTTTGTAATTATTCATGGGATGTATGTGTCAACTTTATATCTCTTTGTAAATCAAGCTGGCATTATAAATGTATAATAAGCAGATGTACGCATGCAGGGGGTATATCCATTAACACCCCCATGGTCAAGTTACCCAGGTTGTTTGATAGTCTGTAATTTGCATTTGTGCACAACAGGGTCACCGAGTGTTAGGTGTCAAGTATGTTTTCACCATAGTTCAATTAACACGTCTAGCATCGAATATCTTAATGTAATTATTGTCGTAATATATCATGTCAGATGTGAATATTATCTCATTACTATTTTTGTCTGTTCTGGCTGCTGGACGCAAGAAATTTTCATGAACTTTGTTTAACCCACCCACCCACCCACATTCCTTTAAACATACGATATAGTATGAATTTTTTCCCCCCATATTTTCATATGAACACTGTTTATTTGTGAGGTGGCGGTTTTTAACCCCACCTTTGCAAAATTATTGTCATTTATTCAATGATTTTTTAATTATTTACTATACAATACAACTGTTTCATTTTTTCATCCCATGGTTTTCTTTATTTATATTTTTACATTTCATTTTGTCAGGTCACTGCCCTTTAAATAAAATTAGATTATTTAAAATTTGTTGTCTTAAACACAATTTGATTTTAAATAATTTTAATTTTTGTAAACGCCAAAACCTAAAAAAATCACATTGTTTTTTACAGGGAAAGAAAGTAGAATGACAGGACAAGAATCTGAAGCAGAGAACCAACAGCTGGATCTGTCCTATTTGACTGTGAAGCAAAAATTTAAAGATAAGAGTTCATCACATCAGGGATCTTTGAAAATAGTTGTTTTAATTAAATGGGGCATAACCGTAATATCCTTTGTGATATTTTTAGCAAGCCTTGTTGTGAGCAAACTTACTCTATTTGGTCTTGTTAACGGCTTGAATGCTGGAAAGGATGCTACAGTTCTCAATTACCAGACTTATTGTATGTGTTTTGTCCTACTATTGGCACCAAACATCATTTCTCTCTTGAGATCGCTTTGGAACATAACTGGATGGTTTGATTTGCCTTGGCCTGGCCTGAAAGCAGTAGGATTGGTGCGTCTTATTACTACAATAGTTTTGATTGAAGTTTATGAAACGGTTCTTAATTTCACTGAAACTGCTCTACATGTTGCGAATGACATCGGAGTATGAGATTTTAATCTGAATTAAGATTAAAAACTGTGGTTTCATTCATATTCAAGGGTATAGGGTATAAGTCTTTGTAGATAGAGTGAAAATATCACATTTTCAAAGATAGGTAAACTCTTGGCCAATGATCCTATCATTATAAATGTTTATAGGAATTGTAACTCAATGAACATTTAATTTCATAAATTCACTTAATAAAATCCGAATATATATATATATATATATATATATATATATATATATATATATATATATATTCATAGAATATCGATGAAACCAAAGTAGAAAATTCATCCGTTCACAAATTGGTTAAGGAAGCATAAAGGCAACTTAGCGTCTTTTTATGACTGTTATTAAAACAATCGTAAAACTAAATTACTGTTTTTGGATCAGACCAATTAATTAGTATTATTCTATGAAATAGATATTCCTTATGATATATTAGTGTAACAAGATATTGGCGCTTCTGATTGATCGAACAATTTCTTCGATTCGACATCAATTACTTTTTTCAATATTGCCAGATCTACTTTTCTCTACTGTTCAGGAGCTCGTTTAATGAAGAGGCCTAAATTTTTTGTCAAACATTAGTCTAGTCCGAAGACTTGCACCAAAACTTAGTCAGGCGTATTTTGCATTTCATATAGCGGCGTAACTAGAGGCGTTAACTTTAGACTAAAGCTTTTGCATTAGTCCTTGACAACGCTGCACTGCACATGAATACAATTGTTTCTATAACTCTGATATATCATCATTTTTGTAGTAAAAAAACTCGGTATCAATAACATATCTTTACTTCAAAAAAAAAAAAAAAAAATACAATCAAATAAAGTTAATGTAAGTTAGTGCATTAGTATTAGCGAGTTTAATCGGCTTCGATTTTATTTGCATTCAATATTAATGCATCTACAGGCAAATACATCGTAGGTTATAAAATATACTGTTCATATGCATGTATATATTACCAAAAAATATAAGCTATTTTTTTCGGGAATCAATTTAAATTTAAAAAAATAAAAGGTAATTTTATTACTAAATGTGATGCAAACTTGTTCATGGTAAATGTTGTAGAAATATAAAAATGGTTTTATAAAAAAACATAATGTAAGTTTATAAAATGCAACACATAAAATTAAGATTAGGGCACTTTTTTATAAAATTCATGATCTCTCTCTCTCTCTCATTCTCTCTCTCTCTCTCTCTCTCTCTCTTTCTCTCTCTCTCTCTCTCTCTCTCTCACACACACACATTTATTCGGGATAAACCCCCGTGTGAACATTGATTCCGGAGAAACTTACGTGGTAATCAAATTATATATTTAACTAGACACAATCTCGTTGCGAGCAACGACGAGGTCTTCCGTCCGATTTTTGGAAGAGGAAATGACCTTGCCTTTTATTTTCATCAACGAAACATATCAGGAAATGCAGATGCGATCTAAAAGAGCGATGGATGAATGATTATACACCCCTTTGGATCCCTAATTTAGGGACCAGCCCCATTTTATTTTATATCAAATAAGAGGTCTTTTGATTTCAATACATTTTGTGTAAAAAGTTTAGAAATTTGTTACCGTTCTTGATTTATCTGGAAGAGATCTTGGGAACGGATAACAAACAAGTTTTGGTTGCAGATTGTTAACCACATTTTTTTTTAGCGTATTTTGTTCAATATTGCTTCTTAAAATTGATTTTTTTTAATTTTGGGACGTTGATAATAAGTTCGGACTTTTGGCTCCTTAAAATCCCTAATTACATAACATAGGAGTAAACAATATTCATGTATAGGTACATAACATATCGATTAACATAATTGCTTCTGTAATGTATTGCAAAATATTTCACAATTAAAAGTTATGATTCAAAGACTTTAGAGCCTTATTGGCCCCTAATTGAAGGGCCAGCCCCTTTTTCTTGATGTGAAAAGAAAGTTCTTCTCATTTTAAACACATTTTGTTCAACAAGAGTTTAGAAAATATGTACCGTTCAAGAGATATCTGGAAAAGATCATTTTAGGGGCCGACCATTATAACTCCTTTTAGGAAGTGGTTAACAAAAAAAAGTTACAGTTACATATTGTTGAATTCTGCTTTTCAAAATGTTTCTTTATTTTGAGATATTGAATACTAAAATGTCAGACTTCTGGCCCCTTAAAATCCCTAATTAAGAAACATAGGAGTAAATAATGTTCATGTATAGGTACATAACATTTCGATTAACATAATTGCTTCTGTAATGTATTACAAAATATTTCACAATTAAAAGTTATGATTAAAAGACTTTAGAACTCTATCGGCCCCTAATTTGAATGGCCAGCCCCTTTTTCTTCATATGAAAAGAAAGCTCTTGTCATTTCAAACACATTTTGTTCAACAAGTAAGTAGAAATTATGTGCCGTTCTCGAGATATCTGGGAGAGATCGTTTTAAGGGCCGACCCTAAAACTCCTTTTAGGGACCGGATAACAAAAAAATTATAGTTGCAAATTGTTAACGACATTATTTGGAGCATCTTTTGTTCAACATTGCTTTTCAAAATGTATCTCCATTTTCAGATATATAAGATCAAAATTTTGGACTGCTGTCCCCTTAAAATCCCTTATTACGTAACAAAGGAGCAAACATTTGTCATGTATAGGTACATAACGTTACGATGAACATAATTGCTTCTATAAAGTATTACAAAATATTTCACAGTAAAAAGATATTATTAGAATACTTTAGAGCCCTTTCGGCCCTTAATTTAAAGGGCCAGTCCATTTTCCATGATGTCAAATGAAAGCTCTTGACTTTTTGAAGTTTTTTTGTTCTACAAGTTCTAACAAAATACTTTTGAGAAAAAAGATATTCAAAGAAAACCACAAAAAAATCATGACGCTTTTTATCTCAATTTTTAAGCTCAGGCGAGCTTCGGTGTTTTTTGTCACAGAACAATGAAAATGCTTCTGTCATATCCACAATCATAGGTCTACAAATCCTGAAAATTTGAATGAAATATCTGATTTCGTTTAGGAGAAAATCACCGGACAAGCCGACCCTCTAAAAATCGTAAAAACGTCAATATCTCTAAAACGGAAATGACGTCATCAACATAAAAAATTTCCAATAACGTTCAGACCAATATGTGTTAGTTCTGAAAGTTTCATTAAAATCAGCCGAGCCGTTCCCGAGAACTCGCGTGCACAAAAATGTGTAAGAAAAAAAATGAAGAATAATAATAAGGGAAACAGAAACAAAGCAATAACAAGAAGGTCTTCCGTTGGAAACGGAAGACCTTAAATATATTTCAGAATTAAAAGTATAATTAGTTCTTTCTAAGTATCTGAATATGACATTACATGTAACTTAAATTGCATTAGTGACAACATACAATTGTCCCTTCATAATATATCTGCTTACTTATGTTTGCGTCTGAACTTTAGCCTACCTATGAGTGGACGTATAATTTTGACCTAACTTCAGTCTGACGTAAAGATGCGCATTTTAATGAAACGCAAATATTCGAACTAGTCCCATATTTACACCGGCGCAGCGCTAAGTCTGGGCTTACTACCCTTTATGAAACGAGCCCCTGGGGCCCGTTTCTCAAAAAGGCCTACGTCCAGGGGTAAGCTTAGTCCGGACTAAATCAGAGACTAAACCTCAAAACCCGACTAAGTTGCGTTTCACAAGAAGTCGGAAACTTAGTCGGTAGTAGATGTGGGTTTAAATCTACGCCTGCTTGTGGGTAGGCGTAAGTCTGTGCACAAAATGGCGAGTGTTTTGTTTCTAAAGCAAAATAAACAAATAATTTTAATTTTTTGGTTTGTTTTACGTGTTATTAAGGAAAACGTTCACACTTCTTTTAAATATTTGTACATGAATGTTTAACTTAAAAAATACATATCGTTCGATAACTGTTCCTATTTCTAAATAAATTAAGATTAAATCCATTTGATAAATAATGGGCTTAAATGTACCTTATTAAACGTATGTAATATACATTACAACTCGTTAAAGAATTTTACCTGAAGTATGAAAAATTAAAGATGTGTATACCCCGATATAAATAAATGATATAAACACAATACTAGATGCTATATACTTTTAAATGAAACATGTATTCCCAACAAGATAGATATATATAAGTACGAATAGATTTTTGATTTTTAAATCAATACTAAGTAAGCATATTAGACTAGAATTTAATGTTTCTAATCAAATTTGCACTTACGAATAGAAACTGATTTCAAAATATGGAGAAAACTCCTTTTAATAGAAGCAAATCAAAACGTTTACAGTATAGTTTGTCCTTGTGTGTGCCTGTATGTTTCTTACCTATATTACTTACAATTTTACAACACGTATACATTCTCATTTTCATTTTTTTTTACTCCTAGTATCTTTACAAAACCGTATGATAGAAACATGTTACATGTATTTTGAATGTTTATGAACTCGCATTTATATACATTCAATTTTTGTTTGTTAAAATATAACTTAAAAACATGTTTTAGAAGCGTGCAGAGTGTGCATCAATTTTTGATTTATCGACAAGCGTTTGTCAAGGTTTTTGAAGATTCTAAAATTTCATATGCACCCCTAATTTTTCGAAAATCAAATTTATTGATCTTATTAAATCTAGGATGAATTGATAAATTGGAAAATTGATCCAATACATATAATCATAGCTTCAAAGCAAAACATAATACGCAGATATACGCTTAGTACTCAGCGGAGATGTCTAAGGTTTTTTACATTTAAACCCTAACTTACGCCTCTTTCAGAAACGCAACATAAACCCGACTAAATATTGGCGTAACCTCGTTAGTTGGACAAACTGAGACCCAAATTTACGCCTTTTTGTGAAACGGGCCCCTGATTTAATACTTTTCATAGAGCGTGGATTGGCAATATAAACACTGACAAATAACTGTAAGGTTGTGTCTTTTAAATTTTAAACAAACAAAATACAACTTTATAAAACATTTTGCTGCATAATGATAGATTACAAGCCATCGCATGTATTTTTCTTTCGTTTTCCATTCAGCCGGATAAAATTTTAACTTTCTTTTTGTGTTTAATTTATCAAATTCAGTTCAATGGCTCTCGCATCAGTTGAAGGCGCATCCATTTTGAATATTGTTGGTGTTCTTGTTTTGTATGCATACATGCAGCTTCATTTACATTGTTTACATTATTTTCCAGTCAATTTCTCCTTTTATAAGTCGATCAATAGAAAAATATTAATTTCATTTCTTTATTTCTTAGGTAAGTGCAATAAAATCGGGTAGTACATCACTGCCACATCAGGGCATTATCACGCGATAACTATAAATAGTTTACTATATTCCTTAATATAAAATGAAGTAGAACAACACTCTCTGGTGTTTTTGTGCCTTAAATGCAAAGACATCGTTGTTTTCTGTTGAATTAGATTACCTTGTCTGCAGCGATGGAATCAGTGGGTCTCTGCATTGTCCTATTCAAAACTTTGACCTCGGGATCAACAATTGCAGGTGTCAGCGGACTGCAAATCGGGCTCATCATTCCAATAATATTTTACACCATTAAAGGACAAAATGATTTGCCATATTTTCGACACTTATCATTTGTGTCGATAATCACCACGCTCGCAGGTTCAGGATTGGTTATATTTATTTACATTAAAGAATCGGAACACGAAGCATGGACTTTGGTAGGCGTGTTTGTTGCCTTTCTATCAATGTTCCCGTATCTAAACAACAAAATATTTGAAGATACAAACAACAACGATAGTGATCCCGACTGTACTGATTCTCCAGACAGTGTTGATATGCAGTCAGGATCAAATAATCCCGACAGTACTAATCCGTCGGATCGCATTCACGCCATTCATTGTGGTATCATGCCTGAAATTGAGATTGTTGCACCAGACAGAATCGACAGACCACCTGTTAATGCCAGGGCTTGGAAAGTTCAAAAAAAATTTGCTGTTTTCAAAAATTGTTTTAGTACTGAAATAAAGTCAGGATCAAACAACCCTGACAGTACTAATTCATCGGATTCCGTTCACTCAAGCTCTTGTTGTTGCATAACTAGAATTGAGAATGGCGAAGAAGACGGAAAATATACTCCTCCTGATAATGCCAGTGCTTGGAAAATTCAACTGATTTCTGCTATTTTCAAAATACTTTTTAGCATTATTGCTACTAGTGCGGTTTTTATAGAGTTTGCGGTGGGAAAAATGGATATGAAAGATGCAGTGATGTTAGGCTGGAATTGGAGTACAAGTGACAGATCATACCGTTTGTTTATTGCTCACATTGTGACGAGTTTAATTGCCTACGTCACCGCTGTCTTTGCCTTTCATACTTGTATACATCGAGGAGCGTTTTTACTCCCCATTCTACTCTCATCACCCGTGGTCTATACTTTGATGGTGTTATCTTACTCTTGTGAGTGGTTTGCTACTTTTCTAGACCAACCTTCAATGTTTTGTGCAAACAGAGTAAACGTTGAGTACAGTGTGTTGGCCATGGTGTGTACCACATTGTCGATCTTTTTGGTTTATGGAAGACTACTCTGGCATCTAAAAGGAGAAGTTTTACTCAAAGAAACTCAGGTAGAAATCAATTCTATACCATCGCCACATATAACACACACATAAAGGCTAAATGCACACATTCTCGATCCTTTATCTTGAATTCATTTAAATTTCTTGCTGTTGTTTTCCCCATCCACACCAGAAAGAACAATATATGATAAGAGTTAAATTTGGCCTCCATAATTCGCCATTTTTTTTTGTTACGGGTACAATAAAATGTTACCTAATTTTTTAGAAGAGTTGATGTAAAATATATTTTTCATCTATTTATTTGATTTATTTGCACTCACTAGCAGTATATGATGTCAGAAGTGACGCCATTTCTATAATTCAATCAAAATCGGCCAAAAATTGACATTTTTCTTATCTATTTACGAATGGGAAATATAGAGCGCATGCTTGAACAAGGAAAAGTTTTTTGTCACTTATTAGTCTTTGCTAGATACATCTCTGATTAAATATCTTATTTGCTCAAGAATGCGCTCTATGTTTTCGAAAGGAAAAACTGCTTGAAAACAAGCTGTTTTACGCTAAAAATGCAAAAAATGGCGGGAAAAGGTTGTCTTTACAATGTCATATTTCTAAATTGAACCAAAATGAATATTATGTAAACACATCACAAACATATCTGTATAAAGAAAACAAAGAATGATAGTCATTTTAGGGAGCCATTTTAGGCCCTTATCATATTTAGTCCTTTAAATGAATTCAAGATAAAGGATCGATAATGTGTGCATTTAGCCTTTATATATATATATATATATATATATATATATATATATATATATATATATGCTTTTGGTACATATTTTAGCTTTTCTGGTACCCTGCATATAACAGTGTGATGCTTGAGCAGTGGATGCTTCTCAATAAAAAAATAAACATAGAACATGGTGCATACAGAAACGACGAGGAATCTGGGAAAAAGGACGATACAACGCCGAAAAGTGACGATACAACGCCGAAAAGTGACGAGATAACGCCGAAAAGTGACGATACAACGCCGAAATGTGACGAGAAAACGCCGAAAAGGGACGAGACAACGCCGAAAAGTGACGATACAACGCCGAATAGTGACGAGATAACACCGAAAAGTGACGAGACAACGCCGAAAAGTGACGAATTAACGCCGAAAAGTGACAAGACAACGCCGAAAAGTGACGATACAACGCCGAAAAGTGACGAGATAACGCCGAAAAGTGACGAGACAACGCCGAAAAGTGCCGATACAACGCCGAAAAGTGACGAGATAACGCCGAAAAGTGACGGGACAACGCTGAAAAGTGACGACACAACGCCGAATAGTAACGAGATAACGCCAAAAAGTGACGAGACAACGCCGAAAAGTAACGAGATAACGCCAAAAAGTGACGAGACAACGCAATGGGTTTACATATGTACAACCATGTATAGAGAGGTAATATTTGTTTGTTCAATGTTAGACAGAAAAGTTAATTTTTTAATTGAAATACTTTGCAGAGTATTATCGTCAATGTCATTTAAATATGTACTCGATTTATTTGTGCTTAAATGCAGGTAAATCGAGTGAAGACTGACAGTTGTTTTAGATGTTAAAAACTGTTTTAAGCTTAATTCTGCCTTTGGGGCCATTTTTTTAGCGTCCACTAATTGGCTGATAGAAACACAATTCTGGATTTTGAAGCGGAATTCATCTGAACCTTCTAATTTAAAAGATCTGATCTTTCACTTCTCACATTATGTCTTAATTGAGCGGATCAACATTTAAGATTTAAAAGAGGTGTGCATGTTTTAAAAAAGGATCTTGCTTGTATCAATTTATTAATTATGCTATCAAAAATATAGACATGAAAACTAAGCAAGGACAGAGCACCAGCGATTTCTTTAATGCATTTTAATGTATGCATGAAATGCATCTCGGTACATTGCATTCTCTTTCTTAAATTCTTCTTCGTAGCACTGTTAAGGCTGACTAAAAAGTTTTGAAAACAACTCGTCTTTTATTACAAGTTATTTTACCATTAATAAATTTGATATTAAATAAAATAACATACTAAACGCCACCTTTTTTGACAATAAGTGTCATCACTTGAATTACCAAAGAACAATATGACAAAAACATCCCCATATTTGAATTTTAAATCCATCTATCATTTAATTGAATATGTCCAGTGGATTCTAAAAAGCGCTGCTGCCTTGTATAAAGTTTATTTTCTTTACGAGTTTTTACCTAATTCGATCGTGCTGTGCATGAACATATCAAATATATGCATCAGCATTTTGTTGCGTGTTCGAGTGGGAAGATGATTTAATGTGGGAAAATAAGCCACAGTACACATTAATGAGGTTTGATTTTTAACAGATTTCTCAACCAAATTGGTTTTAATTGCAAAAAAACGATTTGTTACATTAATTTTGAATGTTTTTTCAATAAAATTTTTCTTTGCTCCTCAAGGAGCTTGACATTGTTTCAAAATGAGTAGTACGAAAACATGATGCATTAGAATTCTTTCTGACTTAAAATAAAATTTATATTTTTTTGCTGAGGAATCATCCTGAGTCTTTTAATATATAGGAAAGGTTAAAGTTTTCCCCCAGATGGGTCAGTTTTTCTCGCCTGGTCCATTGTGCTAAACTTCCTCTGGTGTCTCAGGAAATATGTAAGGTTAAATAGAGGAATGACCTATTCGGCAGTTTTCTGTTTTGAACAACTGAATCGCTTTGAGTTGCCATTTTTTGTTTTGTTTCCCTAACAACCTCACTTGTTGGTTTTGATGTTGGTCTTAAGGTCTGGAGCTGCCTTATAAACTCACTGAGGCCGATAATATCCTGTGGTGGCGTTCGAATCAGTTCCAATATTCTGTTGAGCATAAAGTTTATTTCAATCTGGGTCTATGCATTGTATATTATTAATTAATCCGATAATAATCCGATGATCATCGTCTGATAGCAAAATGCATTTAGATTATTTGTTCAGGACACCGTTATTTATTTAAACCAAATTTTCAGAGTAGAAAAGAAATGCAGCAACTATTAGAGTCTATCCAAAAGATCAGTCAGGGCACATCAGACAAGATCTGTTTTGAGTCTCATATTTTCGTTGACGGCGCTGTCAGAGAAAAAGAAATGACCGAATTTGCCCTACAGCTGATTGGTCTACTGAATGATACTTTACGTAAGTACCGAAATATAAAGACAGAAAAAATTTACCTTATATAACAATAATACAAATAATTGAAAATAATTTTAAATATTACCTAAATGACATTGGAATTAAAAACAATACATGTACCTATGTGAACTCAAAATGATTCATAAAGTAAACTCTACTGATGCTTCTAAAATCTGTTGACACTTCATTAAAAAATATGATTTTCAAAAAAGGATATAAACCTGAATTACATACATAAAAAATCTCTTTGGTGATTCATGCGGAAAGTGGAGATGGCGACTTTGCAGAAAAAACAACATTTTTTTCTGCAACACTCGCTACCTACATGATCCTCATTAATCATTACAGAAAGCATTAATAATTTATATTTAAATTTTTCCTTTAAAATTAATTAATTGTTCGTAAAAAATTGAAAATTTTACTAAAATACTGTTAAGAATGACGTTTACTCAGAATGAAATAGAATTCCACTGATGATAATAAAAAACCAACTATTGTGTGTTATAGACCTTACATGGTAGTGTTATTCTTCACTTTCGAAAAAGTAGGTCAATGACCTACTTTTTGAGTTAATGGCCATTGAATGTTTTTTGAAAATTTAAGATAAATCCATAAAAATTTTACAATAAGATCGAGATTTTCTTAATTGTGAAAATAATATAAATTGCTTATCTCTTTAACAAATGAAATACAGTTTATGAATGGTAGTGACATTAAATAGATACATAGCATAAAGTTTTCAAACACAATTTTTATAGATATTCTAGTCCGAATTTCCTCTTTCCGTTTTCAAATAACTACCTATTTTTGATTCAATATAACAAAAAACTGAATGGTGATAATGCTAAAACATTTATAGTATTAAACTGAGTGTATTGACCTTTCTCTGCTGGGATCAAATTTATATTAGGTCAATGATCAAAATTTTGAGATATGGTGTCTTTTATCATTTTTAGGCATTTTTCAATATTTTTGTAGTGTGTTCCATACGATTATCTAAACGAAAAGGCAAGATAAAACCAACAAAAAATATGCAAAATTATATTGACTAACAAATAAAATCTTAACTTTAATTATTACTTTACTACCAACAATATTTCAGTGAAAAACAAAGTCTGAAAAATATAGTCCGAATTTCCTCTGTTTTGCTAAAAGTCAAACTTTGTCAGAGCCTAATTCCATAATTAAGTATAAATGTTAGTAATAATTCATTTCATAAATACGTTTTGTATTTAAATCAAATTTTACTCATGAAATTGAACTTTTTAACAATCCGGATTTGAGAACTCAAACCCTGAGTAAACAACGTCCTTAACGTACATCAGTATGTTAAATAAAAGACACAGCCAAAATGTTTTCTATAGGAATTTGGGTCTGAAGCATGATTATTTCGCGAAATCCGTGATTTTTAATAGGTTGCTGAAGGTTTCAGCCAATCAAAAAAAAAAAAAAAAAAAAAAAAAAAAAAAAAAAAAAAAACCACAAACAAAACAATACGGGGCGTATAGAGTTCAGTCCTGTTAGTTTCAACAAAGCAGTGAATGTACAATCATTTTCGTACAAAATAGAGGGAATGAAACATGTTCTTGGTGGATGAAAATATATCAGTATAAACCCAAATAATAACCAGGAAACCCACTGAACGCCAGTGATACACTCTTGAAACCCAGTAATACTCAGATAAATCCTATTTACTCCCTATGAACCCAACTGCTATCCAAATGAACGCTGTTGAGTATCAAATGAACTCTAATGAAGTTCCGCGACTTTCCTAAAACATTATAAGATAAGTCTTCACAAAATATAGAACAAAGGTTAGTATATAATGTAAGGTAGAATTAACTTAAAGAAGAAAGAAAACTTTGGACTTAATAAGAAGAAAATTATGGTGGCATAGATTTGCCACCACTTGTCAGATAATTATGTCGACTTGTCAGATCTTGATGTCGACTTGTCAGATAATTATGTGAACTTGTCAGTTCTTTAAGTCGACTTGTCACTTATTCACGTATTTAAGAATTCAACACTTTAACCTTTCCACACCCAATTTGTGCCACCCATTTGAAATAAAATTTTCTGACAAGTCGACATAATGATCTGACAAGTCGACATAATTATCTTTGAAGTCGACATAATTATTTTACAAGTCGACATAATTATCTGACAAGTCGACATAATTTTTTGACAAAACGACATAACATCTGACAAGTCAACATCATTATCTGACAAGTCGACTTACAATATGAATGATCATTTTCTTCAAACTAGCGGCCATATAGTTTGTTCTGTCATATAATTATGTGAACTTGTCAGATATGTTGACTTGTCAGATAATTATGTTAACTTGTCAGATCTCTATGTTGACTTGTCAAATAATTATGTTAACTTGTCAGATCTTATGTCGACTTGTCCGATATTATGATGACAAGTAAATGGCAGTTAGTGGCACTAACACGCTTTGGCAACAACATGTTGAGTTTCTACTCAATATGGTTATTTTCTGACAAGTCAACATAAAGATCTGACAAGTTGACATAAATATCTGACAAGTCGACATTATCATATGACAAGTCAACATAATTATCTGACAAGTGGTTGCAGATCTATGCCACCATAGAAAATGCAAAAACATTTTAAAACAAAAAAGGAATCTTTCATATTTTCATTGAATGCGTTTTTTAAATTAGCACTGAAAGGGAAATTAACACTATACAGTATATATGTATTACGCTGATGTATTTTTTCGTTTGTTTCTTTATTTTACACCAGATATTGATGCCGTCAGTGATAGTGAGAAAACATGGACACCCTATGGACTGAGGTTTAAATGGGATCTTACAGGTCCAAATAAAATGAAATTCTATATTCATCTGAAGGACTCAGCCAAGGTACAAAATAAGAGGAGTAGAATATATATCTATGAGCAAGTCATTGTTCAAACTTTTAACTAAAACTTCTTGATATTAAGGTAAAGAAAAAGAAGAGATGGAGTCAGATAATGTATATGTCGTACATTCTCGATTTCCTAAGCAAGCAACACACCAACCGCGATGTGAATCCCAGAGGTAGGTATAATGCAACAGTGAATGTCTCAATTTAAACGAAAAATCGTGAGCTTAACACGAATACATATTAAAATCATTAAAAGTTAGCTTTGTATCGACATCTATCTACTTACTTCTGATGCTACATACATATAGAAATATTTTTATACAGAAAGTTTTTATATTGAGTTTTTCACTTCCCATTTTAACCAAATATAGTATACATGTAGGTAAATAATTGATGTTACAAATTTATCAACATTGCTTTTCATAATCTTCTGATAAGTGTTTTTATATGACACTGTGCCTTAATGAGCATTTAATGAGAAAAAATATGTGATTGAACATCACACGTTTTTATCCAATATTTGATTAGAGATATTCATCCATTAAGTGTAGCAGTAAGCTGTCCGTTTAGAGTTTTTACTAACTGCGTCAAAGTTCTGAACCAAATAAATAAATAAATAAAAGGAAATAATTTTTTTTTAAAAATCGTAAAACACAATCCCTTTCACAGAACATCGTAAAGGATATCAAATAGATCTACATACAAACTGCAAAAAAAAAATTAAAGGTGCCTTTTAATATAAAAGTATTTTTTCAGAAATTTATAACCAATAATTATATTAATCATAATGTTTTGCGTATGGGCACACGATAGGCACTGGGTCGTAGAGAAGCATTAATTAAATACATTTGTTACATACTCCTCTGAATACATGCACTTTATCACTATAAAAAATGAGAGATTGTTATATTGAATGATAGATACCAACAAGTTTATCTTGACTACGGATGCTGATGTTCGATTTAACCCTGAATCCGTCGAAGCTTTGCTTGATCTGATGAAGAGGGACACTTCAGTTGGAGCTGTGTGCGCCCGCACTTATCCGCTTGGTAGTGGGCCTGTTATGTGGTATCAGAAATTCGAATACGCTGTTGGCCATTGGTTCCAAAAGGTTTGTCTCAGTGTGATATGCATTATATTATGCTATGTATACAAAACTTATAAAAGTTAAAACTGTATTATTCAAAATTATATAATATTTGTAAACGGGTCTTATTATTTAACAACAAATTTTAATGTATGATAACAAAAAAAAAAAGAATTTATGAAATTATGAAAGTGGTATATGTACTAAAAAAATTGTAGGCTGCAGAACACGTACTAGGGTCTGTCTTGTGTGCCCCTGGATGCTTTAGCATGTACAGATGTTTAGCTTTAAAGAAAGTTTTACCCAAGTATGCATCCAATGTTGAAAGAGCGTTTGACTTCCTTATGAAAGACATGGGTGAAGACAGGTGGCTTTGCACACTAATGGTACAAGTTTTTTTTAATAACAAAATTGTAATAAATTTTATACGTTGTATTTTCATTTTTATTCAAGCTAAAACCGGATAAATACATAAATTTGCCATTCATTTTTTATATAACGTTCTCTTTGATTTCTACTCGACAACCATCAGATACAGAATGGGTGGAGAATCGATTACTGTGCTGCATCAGAGAACGAAACCTTTTGTCCAGAGAAATTCGAGGAATTCTACAAACAAAGACGCCGCTGGATAGTTTCAACTTTAGCTAACTTAATTTCTTTAATTACACATTGGCACCTTGTTCGAAATTCAAACCATCAAGTCTCCTTTCTCTTTTGTTTATATCAGATTATTCTTTTTGCCTTAACGTTTATTGGACCAAGCACAGTTGTATGTATTGTTGCTGGTTAGTATGATGCACCTATTTTAATGTCACTAAAGCTTTTGTTGTTTCTTTTTTCTTCTTATATCATTTGCTAAAACTAACAATTTGCTCATGTCTTTTAAAGGGGGATTGTCTTACTCTTGGGATATCAATTTTGTGGTGTCAGTGATACTTCAAGTTATTGTCTGTCTTATCTATGCCGGGATATGTTTGTTCGGAAACGAAAAATGGCAGATGAAGGTAAAATTATCAACAATAAAAAGACGATGATATTTTATGTCAACGATAAAATATCAATCAATGATTGTTTTTTTTTCTTTGTTCAGTCTGGTAAAATAATTACTTTCCTGTATTCTATCATCATGGCCGCTGTGTTTATCGGCCTGTTAGAACGGATAGCGAAGGAGATTATCGGCATTTCCTCTGATATTGGGGAAAACGTCTCAGACAGTACAGAAAAATCAACGATTCCCTCGGGAGGTAAAACAAAAACCACTTAATCAAAAACATAAATAATGTTATGGGAACATCATATGATTAACAATGCATTAAGAATACATTTAGCAGTTCACACAACCTTGAAATTAATGAATGCACATTATACAATGGTTTATTAATAATATAAGAATAAATGCATATAACTGCTAATTAAATATTTAAAATACATTTATTTTAAATATATAAAAATTTATGCATACATTAAAACGTTTTTGTTGTCAGATACAGAGCAATTTCAGAATATCAGACTCACTTTGAGAGTCTTTTTTTACAGTGATTAGCGACAATTTACCAGTTTCCTTTTTAACGCTGTACCTTGGAGTCATGTGTGCAATATTTCTGATTACTACTCTACTTCATCCCTACGATTTCACTTGTTTGCTGAATGGATTATCTTATCTTTTTTGTCTGCCATCCGCATATGTGTTGCTGTATATATATAGCATAATCAACATTATTGATTCATCGTGGGGTAAGTAAAATATGTCTTTTATATTTCGTTTGTGGTTTTTTTCTTTACATTCATTAAAAATGAACTCCGAGATATCTAAGTATACTAGTCCAGCTGATTGGTGCAAAATTTTAGCAAAATTGCTCACTTGATGAAGAAAGCATGAAACTTTCTACACAAGTTTTGTTATGTATAAGCTTCAATTTAAGCTATGGACCCACTTTTCAAAATCCAATATGGCCGCCATTCTCAAGATGGCGAAAAACTGATAAAATTTTTCAATTTTCCTTTATTAAAAAGTTTGTTTTGACAAAGGAGCAACATTTTAAAAATAACTAATGATGTTTAATCATAAAGGAAGGTTTACCATTTCATGTAATTGCAGATTAAATAAAGTTAAGTAAAACGTGATGCTTTTTATGAAATTTTTGCCAAAATTTTGCCCAAAATAGTAACCCTTTTTTGATTAAATCATTATTTTATTAAAAATGAAAAATACCCGGTCTTTTCTTTTTTAGATAAAAGAGACACAAATGCTAAAGATATTTTAAGAAAGTTTTAATGTTGAGAATGTTCAAAAATTAGTCTCTGTCACATTCTCCGCCACATTTACAAAGAGCAGTGCAGGTCAAATTAGCTTTAACACATCGGCATCTCCCTCTACATCCAATCTGAGGCTTGCATCCACATTTAATTAGCTCATTGCATGATGCTGATGCTTCAGGTAGTACTGTCCAAAATGGAATCCATATATTTGTTTCATTCCTTTTCCAGCCCCATGTTCCTGGATCTACTGTTGTAGAAGAAGGTTCAAGACATCTGTCCCAGACCTGGCTAGCCATATAACAGGCTCGCTTTGTGTGTTGAAGCAGTGCTGCTTCTGTAGGAGGAATACTAGTATTATCAATTGCCCTTCCTTTTCTAGCGAATTGGTCCATTCTTGCGCCATTGACTGTTACACACTCACTTGCTTTATCGTACATGAGCACAACAAAACGTTGTATTTCTTCCATGTGATCCACAACGGCTGTTGGCGACAGACTCTTATCGTTTAAACTGTCAAAGGTTTCCATTACTGGTCTATAACTTGTCCATGTATCCCATGCTCTTTTTTTACCCTTGTTTCCAAATGATGATACCTGATCACAGCCCGTGAATGCATGGAAAAATAAAAGGCCATGTGACTTCTGGGGTCCAAGAGCATTGGCAATATTGTGGACTGACAGGTACATACAATTTTTTCCAACCCCGAAGGCAATCCACAATTCTTTTATCTGTTCAATTTTCTTAAAACAAGATATGGCTATAACCACAACATCGGTATCAACCGTCCGAATCATGACACACTCGTGCCCCTCTGCAACTGCATCCTTAACATGAAGCATCATTCGTGTATCTGCCTCTTCATGTGTACAAGGTTCTATTTGACTGGTGTCCTTTGTCTTTAAGCACATGACAGAGCTGCCTATAGTAGTAACGAGCTGTTTCTCAGCATCCCAACTTTGGTCTGATACCAGTTGTTTTGATAGGTAAACAAACAATTCCTTCTTGTTCTCGTCTACTCTTAAGAAACTTTCCCAATTTCCCGGAACGTTAGAGTCTGATAAAACCCTCCTTCTTATCCCCTTGCCTCTTCTAGTTCTTTCCGATGATTTTAAGCTGTCTGTAAAATATTCATCCCAGATGATATCAATTCTCCTGACAGAGTGCAGCTGAATCTGAATATATGGTTTAAAAATATCTCTGAAGTAATCTTCAAACGTTTTACTCCCCCTTGGTTTAAGCAAATTAACAAGGGCAGCCCCATCTAAAACTAAAGCATCAACTGAAGGTGCCTCATTGCTTGATTCGGAAGTTTTCTCCAATTGAACAAGAAGATCAGATTTCGATCCATGGCGTAAATCACCAAATTGTGTAGGGATGGAGGATAAGCTTGGTTTTCATGTTTGAAAAATTCTACAAGATCGCCATTTCGAACTTGACACGAAACATATAACTGTGAAAAAAGAGAACAGTTCTGTTTCAATGATACTATTTGCTGTTTCTCCTTGGATACTGTTCTTGGTTGTTGACGGCTAAATAAAAGGAGCTTGTTTTGTTTAATTGGTTCGTAAATAGATTTTGAGTTACTCTCTAAACGTTCTTTTACAAACTGGTGGAATTGCTGTTTTCCAATAATCTCTATGTTTCTAACTGTTTCAGCTACCTTTTTGTCAACAATATCATGTGTATCCAATATAAGTAAATCCTCGCTTTGTTCCATAAAAGGATTTCTCATATCATCTACAACTGAACAGAAAGCGTTTACATGCTTTGCGAATGTGTTTTGCTGACTCCTGACCTGTTCGTGGTGTCGTATATCTGGTCCTTTGCTTTGATCTTTCTTTATTTGTTCTTGAGCAGATTCGAATTCATTTATTACTCTGGCTACTTCTGGACCCGATACCATCCAACTTTGAAGCTGAGCCATATTTTCTGTAAGGCCAATTGCTCCACCATCTCCTTTCACTAACTTATTGTTCTGCTCATGTGCCTGATCTAATGCTATTGATGAAAATCTATTATGAGATTTCTTAGCAACAAATTTACCATTTTGAAACTCTTTTTCCACTTCTGGTGCATTATCATGTAGCATAACCATGTCACGTAAGTGAACAGGTAACCATCTCGCATAGATCGGATGATCGAGCGCAAAGAACCAAGGGATAAGAAGTGAAATTGATTCTTTATACAGTTGAAAATTACCCTCTCTCATTGATCTGATGAAAACTAATATTGCAATTTCAAACTTCAGTGTTAAAGACCAGAAGTTGAAAAGGGGACTTTCAATTTTTCTTTGTTCGTGCCATTCTTCAAATACAAGCTGATCATTTTCACCCTGTTCTGTTATATATCTATCGTAAGAACGCTTCATCAAAATGTATAAAGAACAAGCAGTCACCTCATGTGCGTGTCTTGTCCGTTTCACGTGGGATGCTTTAAGGAATGAATCAGCGGTGCCTGAACTTGCTATGTCGGCTTGACATAGTACACTGGTCCAGCCACTGTTTTCTAGCCAATCACCAATCGTTCTAAAAGCAGCAATTTCAATGTGAAGACCACCAAATAGGATGACAACATGTTTCTCTGAAAATCTTTCTGGCCAGGTCCATTGAATCAGCTTTGCTAATGCAAAGGGGGGTTTGTCACATGTGATGACAGGTGTCTGTCCTGGGTTAAGAAAGTTGACAATTTTCTTAATAATATCTAAAGCATGTCGAATCATTGCAACTGACTTTGCCTCTTCTTGGAATAAAGGTAACAATAAGCTAATGTCTATTACTGTCTCTGGATTATCTTGTAGTCTTTTTGCATGAAAAGCTGACCAAGAATATTCCATGCATTCACCATTGTCAGCTGCAATATTTTCATGGACACGTTCAAGCCATCTGAAATATTAATATATAGATATGCATATATATGTATATTAAATGTTAGTACTTGTTACTTAGGAACACATATAAGAATTGTGTTTGACTGTAACAGGAAATTTCAAACTATATGATAGATGTACCTGTATTCCTCATTCAATGCATTCGGAACTGTTACATGTATATCATCAGTCACTAGTAGGGAACCTCTAATTCGAGAAATCTCTGATCTTTCCCTTGGAAGCACAACTGGTGGGACTACAGTGTAAAATTCTGGCAGTGGCTTTAGTTTTTCATGTCTAGCAAAAGATGCCTCTATTGGTGGGATCAAGCGCTCGATGCCATCCCCCTCATTTTCTGGATGTTGGAATACTGAAATTGCTGTGCAGTGTAAAGAGCTTTGTGCAGTTGTTGAACTAGGATTGTGGTCTATATTGTCAATTGCAGCAGTTGTAAAACGATTTTTTCTAAGCTTAGCAGGACAAACTACATTTTCAATATTGAAAGATTCGCAGATGGAATTTCCCAGTGATGCTGATAATTGCATTATTTTGTCATAAGAAATGGATAAGCCTAAATCAACAAGCCCTCTTTTTCTTGTTTCAGCATGTATTAGCAAGCCTAAATATGTTGGCAATGGAGGCTCTCGGTCAGTTGCATGTGATGAATAAATTGCAGAATCTTTTCTCCTGCGAACAGATGAATTAAATTGGATCAATTGTGCAATCGTTAGAGTACACTGAGCTTCTATAAAATTTGAGGACTGCATCTCAATACTTGGCCCACCTAAAATCATGCCTACAAGTGTTTTTAAAGATTGTGGAACAGAATTCTTTAGACAATCAGTTTCAAAGAACCCTTTGAAGGAATACTTTGTTTGCATCATTTCCTTTCGAACAATTTTTGCAGCTTTTGCAAGAATTAAAGCATCGTCATCATAGTGATTTGTAATTGCCTGTCGATTAGCATTCCCAACATCTTCATTGAACATGAGTAAAACATCCCGTCCTTGTTTGTGGGCTTGTAAATCTGGTATTGCTGCAGGGATTCTGTCTTTTACATGTGTTGAGTTGGGTCTTTTATTCATGTCGAGACTAAATTGCTTTAAACGATTACTGTACATTGCCATGAGATCTGCCAGCCCAAATACGGCAGCTACACCTTTGTTCATTCGTGAATCCTCAACATATGATACAAGTTCAGCCAAAACTATTCCATGGATTTGATTTTCGCCATTCTCATCTACAATCTTTTGTGGTCTTGCTTTGTTAAAAAGATTTAAGTAGCAGTTTTTGTGATACATAGCTTCTTGAGATATCATATCCCCTGCGCTAAGTTTCGCCAACAATACAGTATCCTGCACTTGCAATGCATATTTCCTGATATTACTGTCTATACTGAAGGTAGAAACTTTGTGAAGCTCTCCTGATGTTCCACCACAGAAAAAACAATCTTGAGTCATTGTTGATGTCGAGCAACCAGGACTTTGGCGAGTTATCTTTCTTGATGTTTCAGAAATGTCTGATTCAACTTTTCTTTTCGAATGTTCATGTCGTTTTAATTTCATGTCTGTGTATTTGTTCCTACATGTTTTGTGCCACTTGGCTTTCATCAATTGTAACTTGGATGCAATACCATTTGCATCATTCAATTGGTCAAGTCTAATTGTCGTTGGAAACCAATTTATACTTTGACATCGAAGGAGCACTGTTTCCAGAGATATATATCCAGCACCAACTTCAATATCAGATCTCCTTATATTTGCTGGACTTTGCAGAGCTTCAGATGTCTCTCTTTGCATAAAATACATTTTTCCCAATCAAATATTTTTGTTAAATTTGACGATGAAGACTCAATGTCTGGATTTACGATTTTAATGTGTTTGGACATTTCTTATCAAAAGATAACTTTACTTCATTTCCTCAATCACTTGCCAAGCAAGATCTACAATATATAATAAAGGTTATATAAACTCGATTGTTTTGGTCAAATTGACTGAAATAAGATGACAATATTTCAAAACTTACACGCATCTTAGATGAATAGCCTACCATATTTAGCTACTTCAAAAAAATTCTATAACTGTTACCGAAATGGTGTTTCATACTTTTTTAGGGGATGGAACATTTGTTATCTATTTAACATTTGTTCTTTAACTGTTTATGTTAATGTAAGTGTTTTTATGTGATATTATATTTGTTTAAGTGTACATGTACATCACCTATTCAGAAAATTATAAATAAATTATCAAAACACAAACACTTACCTACTTTGTGTAACCATTTTGTCGTCTGCATCATGATCCAAGTATGAAAACCACTGTATGTCATTGTTACATGTAAATGCAGATTTGTCCTAATTTCCTAATTAACTGATATTTGATTCCATTTTATCATTTTTATATTCAAGTGAAATAAATTCATTTATGTTAAACATTTTAATCTCATACCAGTCATCAATGAACTCATTTGAAAACTTTTATATAAAACCAGTCAGAGATAATATGGCAACCATATTGAAAGATCAAATTATCAAATTCAATCATTAATTAAGGCTCCCAATTTTTTTACAATTGATAAATTCTGTTGTATTTTAAACCATCATCAAAAGTAGTATTGTTTGAAACAAACGGAGATATAAAGATATTTTACATGGCGGCCATTTTGAATTTGGCGGCCATATTGAAATATATCATCATTTTGAATATTAGAACTTCCAAAGCATCCACTTAATATCAACTGTGTAAAATTTCGAACTTCTAGGATCAAAAATAGAGATTTTATTGAAAAAAGTTTTTAAAATGATAAGCTATATGGCGGCCATCTTGAAAATGGCGGCCATATTGATTTTTGAGAGTGGGTCCATAGCTTATATTGCTCAGTACACCTAAACATACCAACATGCCAAATTTGGTGCTTTCTTCATTAAGTGAGCATTTTTTTCACCAATCAGCCGGACAATACGTAACATTTAGTACATCTGTCAATCATCAAGAATATATTGACTACTTTGAATACTTGGTCAGACAGTAATTAGGAAATGTTTTTATAGATTGACCTGTCTTAACTTTTATTGTTATTGTTATTATTTGCTTGCTGAAATATACAGGCACACGAGAAGAAAAAAAGCACAACAGTGTAAAACTGAGAAGCGATTGGTATGAAAGCTTTGTGAAATTCATTAAAGGGATATCATGGTAAGTTAACATAAAATGTTTTAAATTATAAGTATCCTAGACATAACGAGTGAATAGTTTTGCTTACGAGTTTTTATATTTTATTCAATCTGAAGGAATCGTACCATGACATTATCAGCAGCAGAGTTGTAGCTCCACATGTTAACGGGCTTTGGAGCTACAGTTCTGTTCATACAAAAATATGTATTGTTATTGCGAAAAAAAGAGTTGCGCGTTTTTAGACTGCAATGTAATTAAATTAACTTAAAACTAAATTTTTAAAAACTTTTAATGCTAAAAAAATTCTTTGAGATTTACTACATTTCACTTTATGAAGACATTTAAAGGCAAGTACAATATCTCGTTAAATGTTAGATATTAACATTTTACAGGAAAAAACCCTAAACTAGTTGCATGGTAGTCAGTTTTTAATCATGTGCGCAATAACATACCATTTTTGTATGGGCGGCACTATAGCTCCATAGTCCATCAATCCAAATTTTTCGTGGAGCTACAGTTCAGCAACTATGGCATTATGTGATAACTATATATAGATCATCATATTTATTATCAAAAACACAATCAAAGTATTGAAGTATTGGAAGCCTGTATCGATTATTCTAAATTTTACTTATTGTGTATTAGATTAGCAAATAACCCTTTTAGTGATGCTTTAAAACAACCACGGGTTCAATAGTCAATGTATAAGATTAATCATAACGGAAATTCTATAGAAATTGGTTAAAGTACATGCGTTAAATAGATAGCGTATTATTATTTATGTTCATGGAGAAATGTGTTATTAAGTGCAGTGATGAGCCTGTCGACGCCGGGTCAGAAATCTAAATAAAACGCTACTACTGACCACGGTGCGTCAGATCATTAGTATGCACTTAATCGCATGTTTGAATTGTTTAATCAATAAATCAAATGAATCGTTCGTTGTTGGTACGGTATGTTTTTGATGTCGACATCGCGTAAGAGAGCGACTGAATTTTGTTAGCATCTAACAAAAACTTGTCTGTGTAGTACAAAAATTAAAAGCACATTTATTTAGAAAAATTAATGAAATCAATCAGCCATGTTTTCGATATGCATCTAATAACCAAGGCTTTGTAAAACAAAAAATTAAACTCAATGGACATAGTTTTTGTGACCAAAATGCTCTTATCCTCAATACACATACATGTATTGAAAAAAACCAAGTAAATTTTTTTGCAATCCAAACTCTCAATTAATGAAAAAAAAACGAAGGCTCTTGATGTGACAATTTTGTATAACGGAAGCTTCTACGCTGGATTTTGTTTACTTCTTAATTTGTGCTAGTTATAACAAGATTGGCTACTTGTATTTGTTTACTCTGAAACTTTGAAACGCCCGGCCAAAACGTGTCACTCTACCCCCATTTTTATGTACATATGATTACATTCGTGATATATACGTGATAAATTTCATTTTCATTTTATCTCATTATATCTTTATATGTAAATCTGTAATAAAAAACTACAGATTTGAGAATATGTATGCGATTTTCGTTATTTGAGTGCACTGTTATATACGACTTTTGTATTCAGGTATTTTGGTAGAAAAGAAACTCCAAAGGACTCTGGTAAGGTTTTCAAAGAAGAAAATAGTAGAAAATATTGATAATTCTTTGTTCATGTAATTTGCGTTCCATATGGATGAATATAGGCAATTTTAGGCAAAAAATCCAAGTGCTGCGCTGAAAAACAAAACATGTCATAATAAATTTGCGAAACCCATCATGCATGCAAAATATTAATACATTTCCCACTTAATTTAGTCTGTAAACATTGGTATTTTTCACATTATAACACAATGAAAAGGTTGAGAATGGCATTGTATAAAAAATAAATATCATGGAAAAAGATAAAAAAAAACAACTTTAAAGCGGAGAACTGCTGGGGTGTTAAAAATTCTGTGCAAATAGTTACTGAAATTTGCAATGCAGATAATTGGTGTCCGATAAATTTATATAAGTCCGGGCTCTTTTTCGTAATAGAGAGAGTTGTGTGTTTCTTTCTTTAGGTTTTTGATGATGTTTTATGCAGAAATATCATTTTATGCAGAGTTGAATTTTACTATATGTTTGTTGATTTCCCAAGGCTTTTAATGCTGTTGTTGAATTATTGATCAAGGTTCGGTTTCACCAGGCAATTCTGACGAAGATATTGAATCAGGTAACTAAAACATAGTGTCAAGTTGAGAAAGAACAATGCATGTGATTAAGATACCACTACTTCGGACCACCTAGGACATAAGCGTCTACATTACCTTATCGAAATTATTCAAAGGTCTTATTTCTTTTGTTTATTGTGTTATAAGAAATTTTTTAATGAATGGTGTAGAATTTCAAAAGACTTTGTAAAATATTTTCCTTCACACCAGCCTGAATTTATATATATATATATAGAGAGAGAGAGAGAGAGAGAGAGAGAGAGAGAGAGAGAGACAGAGAGAGAGAGTTATTGCCCCTTTTACTAAATGCATGTCGTTACTATTTCTCTTAAAGGTCATGTGAAACGATATCCTGACCATATTGAGTTATATACGGGAATGAGTTCATAAGTGCCTATTTAATAAGACTGACATTGTTTTTTTTGGATATTTTATGCAAAATGTGAGCGCCACAGTCGATCAAAATTACTTAATCGGGAAAAGGAACATTGACTTACGCGGCTTACCTCCCTTGCTTATGACGTCAGTAAGACCCAATCGCCTTATAAAGCTATGTTGTGAATACAAATATCCATGTCATTTTGCAGCATTTTAAAAGAAAAAAAAATATATTTTATATAAACACTTGTATAATTATACAATAATCAACCACGTCAGTATTTTTTCTCTCAAGAAATGAAATCGTGTGCGTTTTTATTTACATGTAATAGCGTGTACATAATGATATTCAGTTTCGAGACTGCAGGGAGAATAAATGATTTTCTTCATAGATCCACATGCAAGTATAATATAATTTTAATATAAGCATATTTATATGTTTTATTTTGATCTTTTTAATGAAATTGACAAATTCAAACATAAGTCTGATCGTTTTTTCCCATTTGCACGTTCATGCAATTCATTAAGATTTTTTTTCTAAACAACTTGTAGGCCTCATTGTGCCTCATTCGCTTCAAGATTATATTGTTTGTTTCACTTTCAAATTCACAAATATGTTACCATTTAATTATTTTTATTAGTCTATGAGAAATTTCTTCAAATGTTTTGTTTTTGAAAAGTGTACTTGAATGTGCGGTGTTTTGATTTTAATACGTGTATGTGCGGTGTTTACTCACAGATCCCTTTTATCTCACTTTCTTCTGCAATGTTTTCTTTCTTTCTTTCTTTTTTTTTTATCATTATTGATGCTTGTTCTTAATAACATCTGTTGATTATCTTCACATTCGTTCACAACTATTTTGATCAAACAAACGATTTATTTTACCGATACATTTCTAAATCCTTAAATGCCATATTTCCGCGATCTAATTTAATAAAACGTTAATACACGTGTACACAAAGTATTTTCTAAAGATATTGCTACATGTATATATCAACAAGTCAGAAATTTATATTATTTTGAAAGAAATTTTAAGAATAATTTTGCGGCATTTTATAGCAGCTCTTAAATACAAGCTATGTGCACAATGCCTCAAACATTTTCATTGGCCTGCCTTACATACTTTTTTATGTGACAAAATAAATCAAATCAATTTAAATGCTTTAGTTTCCTTTAAATGTAGCTCAATCATTATACGTACCGAAGAAGAAAATGATGTTTCTATTTCAAAAGGATAAGGATAATTCATTAATCAGCTGTAAATGTAGGAGCATTTCTTTCGTTAAATTTCCACTCCAGTACGGGATCTCCATCATGATTTTACTTTTGTGAGAGGCTGATATTAGATTTATTTATTAACGACGAATTAAAACTAAGTCATCTGTAGGCTACTACGAAATCAAATGATCTCATTTAAAAAGAAAGACACGTTCATATATGCAAAAATTACTAAAATTTAATCGATAAACTACTGTAAAATTACACTAGTTTTAATGCATTGTTTACATCGGTGGGTCTTTGTGACGTCATAAATCCACAAAATCAAGAACGATTAGCAGGCAAGAATTTTTTCAGGTGCTCAGTTTTCACGGTTTTTTCTCAGTAATGCAAAGGCAAAAAAATCTTACAACATGTATTTTAACATTTGTTTTTACCAAACTTTATATTCATGAAAGAAAATCATAGTGTTTAAAATCGTTTCATATGACCTTTAAACAGTTAGAAAAAGAAACTTGTAATCTAACCACTGTCTAAGGCCTTTCCAAGTTTTTTCTGTGTTTAGCGTCCGCGGGCGGATCGCATTTTAAAATCCTGATCAGAAATACAATCAAAATGGAAATCATATAGTAGGCATTTGTAATTTTTGTATTTTTGTTACAAAATGAAGAAATTACTTCAAAATATATAACAGATTTTTTTTGTTGAACCTTTAAAGTTGTGTTTTTTTTCATAAGGTTTGTGGGTTTTTTTCCTGATAGAAAGATAGGTTATTGAGTTTTGGGTGGACGCTAAACAAAGAAAAGACTTGCAATGACCTTAAGTTGCCTTTAAGGTTATCGCAATCTCTTCATACCCGATACCGAATGTCTCCCATAAGGTGGCTGAATGGTCAACACATTTCAAACTTAGAAATACCTAAAATTTTAAGTTATGATTTGCTTTGCTATAATCTATTAGTCAGGAAAAAATATATATATATATTAAACGTTTTAAATCTGAGTGTGTATATAGAGCTCTCCCTCCAATGGAAATCGATGCAGTCTAAATATGGCCACATCTATCAAACCCTGTAAAGCTGTTAATGCCCCTGAAATATTCTTTCATCGTGCTTAAACACTAACAACTTTTGAATCAAAGTAAAGACATCTGACCACTTCAAATTCAAAAGTTGACCTTGGCCAATTAAAATGACCTAAAAATCAAAAGTCAAAATCATTTTTGAAAAAAAAGTCATTGTAATTTTTTTTAATGTTATTTATAATGAAGTAAAGCAAAGAAAGCTTTTCTTCAATTCTATTGAAACAATGTGTCTTAAACGTAAAAACTAATTAGGTGAAAAAATTGTATTTGTGTTCGAGAATAATCTGTCTACTAATGTTTTTTTTTCCTTCAGAAATTCATCAGGACAACTCTGATAGCATAGAAGAGGATACAGGTATAGAAATAAGATTAGTTTGATGTTAATACAAATCCTTTATAAGAGAAACTTTCTTTGATATAACATTTCCAATATCAGAAAAGGTAAAATTAGTTGTAATAGAATATGAAAGATACATAACGCAGGCTATATTTGGAAGGTACCAGCCAAAATCGTTTCACCTTTTCTGTTTTCATCAATTAATCATGACTTATTATTTTCAGAATTGAGGATTTTTTTTGTAAATTTACATAAAAAATACTTTAATAAACATTATAATTTATTATTTTTCTGAATCTAACTTGAAGTTATAATTTTGCACCAAAATATATCAAATGAAACGGATATCAGGGGTAGGTTTTGAGATACCTTTTGAAAGAAAATCACTTTTTATCCAATGCAATTCAACGGGAGTAAGTTATAGGATTTTTATAAATGAATTCATTGAAAACATTGCTTGATAGATAAATGATGGTGAAAACAGACAGTGCAAAAAGGACAGGATAAAAAAATAACTTGTATTTTTTTTTGATCACGAAACAACACCTATGTATGAAACTTATGCTTAAAGTACATTGGATCAGTTATCAAATTTACAATGTAAATATTAAAAAAAACCCCTCTAATTACGTAGGCAACAATGCATTTATTCAAGGTTATACCGAACCACAAAAAAGTGATGAAGAAAGTCAAAACAAGGTGGAAAAATGGCTTCCTGAAGACATGAAGGTAAGTTAGAGATACTTGGAAAAGGGAAAAGGGAGGTATAACAGTAAAGTTATTTATATATGAAATATAACTACAGAGAAAATTGAACATGTGATACAATATTATAGGATTAGGACACGAATATAAATATGAGCATGTATTTTCTGATCAATTTGGTGAAATATCAATTCATACAAACTGGCGGAATATTTTATTCGACAGAACTATGCTCCGGTTTTTAAGGACAATGGTTTTGACAACACTCGTTTTCTTAGCATGCTGACAAAAACAGATTTGAAACGCTTAGGGATCCAGATGCTGGCGCATCGCGAAATATTATGGCGGAAAATACAAGATATTCCTAAATTCATAATACCAGTCTGCGTACCAGTAAGTATTATTAAATAACAATTCTCATCTATTGTGGTTCATTTCTTGAAAAGAACGTTATTTTTGAAAAATAGATTAATTTATACATTAATATACACCAGATAAGACGTTACATGTTTTTTTTAAATTTATACAGTGGATCCACATTGTCACGACAGCCGTCGTGACTGTTCAGTCAAACACAACAAGATTCTGTTTATATTTACAATTTTTATATAAAATAAAACCAAACAAATATACATATTATAAACATTAAAATATTTTAGTTTTCTGATGTCCATAGTCTTCGTCACAGGCATATAGAATAGGAGAGGGTAGATATGGCATGGCGTGAGACAGTGGCGGACAGGTATAGCCACGGCGATGGACTGCCAGAAACTGGATAGGGACCTCATTAAATTAAACAAAATAAACATATTTTGAGTTACATGATTAATATGCCTTACATAAACATAGGCTTAGTCGCACGGACTTAAATATAACATTATGGCAACAACAGCACGCCATACAATAGCACGAAACCACAGCGAATACGATCACTGCATAACGTTAAGAGTATCACACTACTTAACAAAGAAAAACCACGTCAAAACGATATACAAATACTCCGTACTACACGGACAATATACAAGTACACCGAACTACACGGCAAAATACAAGTATATCATGCATTTATATCCCAATATAAAGCACACACACTCGTCACGTGACCACACAGTAACACGCGCGAGCAAGCACCTATGTTTAACAGTTCTACCTCGTAAAACCAGTATATCAAAAGTAACAACAAGTTGCTGTCCTTTAAAGAAGGACTACAATACGTGGACCATTTGCATGTGTTTCCAACGAAAACGTGAAAGCCTTAAGATTTTCAGAGATTCCACCCACTCTTGCCCCCTGCTTCTAACCACAAAATTTGTACTTTGTATTACGTATATGAATAGCCTTGACATTTTATCTCAGAATTTAAAGGGTTTATACTTCTAAGATAATTATGATATATCTATTAATGAGGTTTGTATGTATAGTATCAGGCATTCGGCGAATTCTACTACTGTAAACCAACTTTTATTCTCTTACAAAAATTTTCCACGAGGTTCGCGACGAGCCATTCGTTGTCGTATGGTTGTTATAGTGAGACTGGTATAGAGAATGCCTGGTCGCGAACATTAGTCGTAGCAAACCAATTTATCAGAAGTAAATCGCGAAATAAAGTCGTCGCGAATAATAGTAGGTTTACAGTATTTGCGCACACATTACGATTTGCACTACTTTGTTAACTATGCAGTGACAGCTTTGTGTAAATTAACTTCTTATTTTGATGTATTTTTCTTGAGATTTAAACTTTTATACAGTGACATTATTATTCAATCATACTTAAATGCTTAAAAAAATTTAATCGGGAAGTACTCTAGCCTCGCCTACTAAAAAAGTAAAGTTAAGTTGCATGTGTATTCGGAAAACAACAAAACATTGCAAATATGCTATTTGATGCATGTTGTAGTCTCGGCATAACATTAACTTATTTCATAATACTTTCATTTCATATCATATTTCTTTGAAAGGAATACTTTGTTTCTGTACTGTTTACCCACTGGCGTCGGATGCAAATTGTAAAGTGTGGGGGGCCTAGACTTATCCTCAGGAATATTGAGAAAAAAGTAATTCCCAAAATCATGGAAATCCTAAAAAAATCCAAAAAAAAAAATTACCCAAAATTTCTAATCCGGGGGGGGGGGGGGGGGTCTAGTATGCAAGGTAAAGTTTAGGAACAATAATCTTTCCTGCGAGAAAAAGTGGGGGGCTGAACCCTCTATCATGCTATGTTTTTAATGGTTAGGTATAGCTTTGCAAACAAAGTGGGGGGGGGGGGGGCTAAGCCCCCCCCCCCCGTCCCCCTAGCCCCCCCCCCCTGGTTCCCACGCCTATGTTACCGACATCTTAACAATTACAGCGCCTTTGAACTTATGTGTGCATATGGCATGTAATCCCGATCCCGATTCAGATTAACTTGTGCTTGCCTGGTTCCCTGAGCTACCCATTACGCACAGGAACCAGGCTAGCTCATTGTATTGCTGAATTTTCCCCATAGCATCCGGTTTAACCTCGCTTATATATTTTCCTCAAAGTCCACGCAAAAAATACGTAATATAAACTCCACAGTAATGTAAAAAGACTGAGCTGTAATTAAATTGCAAAAGAATGAAATAGTTTAACTTAACCCTAATAGGAGAAAGGGTTACTCAAAACCTTAGCTGCTCATACCTGTCATGTAGAAAACGTGGCCACTGTCTGCCAGGTCTGCAATGCGGCAGTTTAGATAAGGCAATCAAACAGTAGAAAAGAACTGACCAATACGTACTGTAGCTGACACCGTGTCCAGAGAAGTACACTACGGGTATAAAACTAGTTACACAGGAACGTTTCAGAGGGTCCCTACAGGATACTAATATGTAAAGAAAAAAAATATAATACCGGTAGATACTGATTTGTGACACACATAAATATGAAACTAAAAATTAAAAAAAAATATCTTTTTAGCCAAACTGGAGAACGAAATCCCACAAAATCTAAAAATGTAAACAATATTCGGCGATTAATGAGATAGGGAAAAGAAATTGAATGAAATTGAAAAATTAAATGAAAAAGTGACTTATTGCGAAAATCTTGGTATGAAAGATCTTGTCTCTTTATTTTAAATGGTCTCAAATATCTCAGGACCAATTTCGTAATTAGTTAAAAAAAACACGAAGAAAATTAAAAAGGAACAAGTCTATGCTAATTATGTAGATATAAGGTAAGTAGATCTTATGATATTGCTTTAATCTGAAAAACATTTTTTTGATAAATGCATTATATATTATCTAAAAAAATGTTAGTAGTAAAATTGCCTTTAAAATGTTTACATAGAATAGCAATTATTAACAACAACCATTCGCATATAAGTACATAAATTAGATGCCCACAATGATACACATGTACATGTACGTGTGGTATGAAAAACATGCTTTTTTCAGAATTTGCCGTTCTCTTTTTTGGCTTAAAAATCCACGCTTCCACTGTTATTGCTACCTTGATATATCTACTTTAATTAAAAAAAAACATTAGTTTAATGTCAAACTTTCAAAAAAATTTTCTCTGCAAATTTTGTACATTTGGGAATTTAGGAAGTACCTTTTGGTACTTTAGTTTTATATCCATGATTCTAGAAAGGTTAAGTGAAACTAGAGGTACTGTGAGTAGGCTCACAATTGATACCCCCCGCTAAGAAAAAAAATCATTATGCATGTATTTTTGCTATTATATAAAATATTGGATAAATCTATTTCACTGTCCATTTTCTATAAATAACAACAGCTCTATTTTTTAAAACTGTTAATGCTCACAGGAGTTAACAAACCAATTTCTATCCTTTAATTCCATTTTATTTTAAGTTAACTGTTAATGCATGAGGGCATTTGCATCCTTCTGTTAACAACCATGACTCGAATCAAACAAAATCCACATGTCAAGCAGCCATTTAATATTAAAACATTTTGAATTATTGGTATACTGAGCCCGATTTTAGCTTCTAATATTTCCATTAATACAAGGCATGACACAGACAGAATTTAGCGTTTTTGAAACAATGACCTTGAATTTCATCAATTGACCTTTGGTCAAGATCATAACACACCTTTTGGTCATAAGCAATCTTTGTGTGAAGTTAGAACTTCCAATGCTTCTCCATACGAAAAATACAAAACAGTTTTTAACCAATGTTAGATAACCTCAAATAAAATTGACATACACTGTATTTTCCAAGCGTTTTGGTGATTTCAATCCTATCTCACCTCCCTCGTTAGAATAGTTCAATTAATGATGTATAGCTAGTTTGTATCACGACGTAATATTATCAATCCGAAAACAATGGCATTTTAAAGGGATGTCAGACATGCTGTGACAATGTAGCCTTCCACCTTAAAAGAATATTGACTACCTCTGAAAACGGTAGGAGGGAATTTTTAAGGTTTGAAGTTTAGGGGGTTGCCCAAGCAAATGATTCAATATGGTATCATAAATTTTTTTCCCCAAGAATTTAAGTTCTATAGAATGTCTTTAAAGTTAATATACAGTTGAATTCATGTTGAGAATCAGTATGTCGACCCCAATGACAACGGAATTAAAGATGACGGTGGGGGGGGGGGGGGGGGGGGGGGCGGGGGTTAATCTTTGTTTTATGAATAAATGTTTTGAAGCTATAATTGATTTTTTTCGACGGTTTTTAGATTATGAGTCATGCTGAATTCATTATCATTTTATATATGACATTAGCTAATTACCTTTTCCTCGACATATTTATCTTACTACGAAATTACGGGCTTGAAAAATATTTTCCGGACTGTTTACTCGTGTTTATTTAATTAATGGTTTTGTTAAACTACTAAATAAAGAAAAAAAAATCATATAAAACATGGCTTAAATATCAACGCGCTTCTCATATCATGTTTTCTGTAACATTGATAATACTTTATTACGAACAAATATTATATGCTCAACTTTGTTACTACAAGTCACAGTTAGTCAGTCAAAAGAACTGTGATGATTTTAATCCCCTCTCCTTTGGAGTTATTCTGGCAAAATGAAGAAAGAACCATGTTTGGATCTAATCATATTGTAACTGTGGACAAAATATAGTACTTGAAATAATTGATAAATTCGATGCACTTGGAAGCATTATATACAACGAAGCATATTTATAAATACTTAAACTTATTCAAATTCGATACGTTACAAACAATTTAGTTAGTTTAATGCAGTCGTATATATTGCTACGACATACTTCAATAAGCTGTTTCCCTGCTTATTAAAAAAAATAAAAAGTATATGTTGATTACCAGCGCTTAACTTCGCCCTGTATCCTTGCATATTTTAAAATTAGAAGTTCCATGGGAGTTTTTATTTAAATCAGATTGTAGTCCTGCTTTCGTTTCGGAAAAACCCGGAAATTGCGAAAGAATTCCAAATAAACTAAGATTATGTTTTATGTCACAGTTCTTAAAAGCAATGTTTAATACCTATTAACAAATCTTTAACTATAAAAGCTGACATATATGTATAAGTGTTTAATGCGAATTAAAGGATTCATTTGGATATAAAATTGTTAAAATTGGAAGTTGCTCCAAAATACTTCGGATGCGTTTAATCCTAAATTTTGAGTCACATTATCTATACAGTAGCTGAATACCTGTTGAATACCATTTTTCACTCGGTTAATAATCAACTCTCGACTCTGCTTTCAGAACTTAGATTTTGATTTTGTTATTCTTTCAAAACTGTGTGTATCTTTCAGAAAGACCCATACTCCTGGTTACAAACTTTAGGTCTGGAAATTTATAAACCAAATTTCCAAAGAAACCATATCAAGTCGGCGCAAGATATGGAAGCGTTAAAGAGTTTCAGTAAAAAAGATATTGAAGAAGAGCTTGGAATAAAAAAGACTGGTAAGGTGTACTAATTTTAAGGATGGATGTAATCTATATTAATTAGTAATCAAACTTAAATGTGAAACATTCTTATAAGAGAATAGAATGAAATAGACCCTTTATCATTAGTTTTTCTGCAATATGTCCCCCGTAAAAATTATTAGGGTCTTCCGTTTCCAACGGAAGACCCTCTTGTTTTTCTTCGGTTTCTTTTTATTATTATTTTATTTTTTATTTTTTTTCTGACTCCTTCTCGGCTTTATATCTCAAAAAGTTTTCATCCGATTTCAATGAAATTTTCAGAGCTTTTGTAAAGTTACCGTGCCTAAAAGATCTTAAAGTTTCAGAATTTACGTCACTTCCGTTCAAATTTGGCGGCCATTTTTAAATTTAAAAAAAGTGATTTTGTCCGGAGGAAATCTCCGTTAACTTTAAAGATATCGCTTTGAAATTTTTACAGATGATAGATGTATCAATTTTATAATGTACTGGGGGTTTTAAAATTTTGTTCATCAATTTTGCTCAAAACCGGAAGCAGTTCCAATTTTTGGAAATTTTCATTTTTTTTAACAAAATAAGACGATACTACAGTCTTATAGAACTTAACATGGTGAATTCAAATCTGAAATCCGTTTGAAAATCGGACGATGCATTACAGAGATATCGGGGTTTAAAAATTGATTTTTCCGGAAATTTTGATTCTGCGTCCTTGGTTTAAAAAATAGCGTAATGTTCAAAGTAAAATTAATTCGTACAAAAAATAATTGTTAAGTCGTGCTTGAACACATTCGGATTTTTTTTGTCAAGTCGTTCTTGAAATCAGAAAGGTTTTTGTTAATTCGTACTTAAAATCATTCGGATTTTGTTAAGTCGTACCAGGAATAATTCGATTTTTCCATCTTTTTATTTTAGTTACTCTTGTTGTTGGTTTAAGAGCTCTGCTTCTTACAGGAACTTCTGGCTTTACTTCCGACATTAACGGAAGACCCACTCGTTGCTTTGCAACGAGCTTTGCTCTAGTTTTCTTTGTATTTTGTTTTCACTTCCCTTGAAAGTTTTAGTGTGTTATCTAATTCATATGAAAAGGAAAATGTTTCTAATAGCATCACTCTATTTGTAAATAGTATTTTATCATCAAATATACTGGTTATTTATCATACTTATTATATTTTCTTTTTATTTTTTGTTAGAATTTAAATTCTCTCCTTCAAATAATAATTCAATTTTGACACTTGCTTTGAAAGGGACATGGATACGACTTTTATTGATTTTATTGATGTATAAAATAGTTTATTTTTGTATTTTGAATGATTCACCGCAGTTTGAATGTAAAAAGTCTATGAATTGTAGCTGACAATGATACATAGTATTTGTCATAATCACCATATAAACATAAGTCGAACCATTTGTCTATCGCATAATGCCTGTTTCTGTTCTGATTTACAGGTCACCTACGAATGATTGTTAACGCTATCAAACGACTACGAATTCCAACAAACGGTAGAACCTGTTTCTTATAACATCAATTTTTACTTAATTAAGTTGCTGTAAAACTGTTAATTTATAACTTCAATAAAAAAAAATAATAAAATAAAATGATATCACAATGTATATATGCATGCATGTTACATATCACTTTAAATGTGGAATAATCTCAATCTTAAATTTCTTAACTAAACAAATAGTTCAAGGACATGGTATATTATACAGTTATAGCCTTTTGATGAGGTCAGTACATGGTTTTATAGACCTGTTGAAAATATACTTCGACCGAGGACGAAGTCCAAGGTTGATATACTCTTATCAGGTCTATAAAACTGGTATTTTACGTCATCAAAAGGCTATAACTATTTAATCATAATTTATCAAAAAATAATTTTCCTCATTCCCTTCAAACGTAAAATATTTTGTTCCTAATGCAATCGACCAATCATATGATTGGGGGAAATGCGACACTATAATAATCTTTTTTTAATTTACAAGTAAGCAGATTTTGTATTTAGAATGAAAAGCTGCTTAGTCCTATATATTTCAATTTTTGTATGCTTTTAAACAATGGTTGTGCAACATTTAAACAATAAAATACTTTCTTTGGTGATTCATTCGGGATATGAAGGTAGCGACATTGCAGGAAAAATACATAACCCGCGTTAGCGGGTTATGTAAATTTTTCCTGCAATGATCGCTACCTTCATAACCCGTTTGAATCATCAAAAAAAGCATTTTATTGTTTATATTAACATCTCTCTTTAACTAATTAATAAACTGATTATGAAAATTTAGTAAAATTCACTAAATTACTGTTAATGTACAAAAGTACGTTAGCTCAAAGAAACAGCCAAATCGTCTCCTGTGAGACTTTGAGTCTGGCATCGTCATGATTATTTCGTGCAGTCCGGGATTTTACTAAGGTCGCTGTAGGTTCAGACCAATCGATAAACAGGGCGTGTCAATTTCAGTCCTGTCACTTTCAGCCGCTGTAGATTTCGACCAATCGATAAATAGGGCGTGTAGATTTCAGTCTGGCTATTTCTATAGAGCTATGAATTAACTATAAATTTCTATAAGAAATAGAGAAAATTATGCTTGGTAGATGTAAATATATGTTTATAACAACAATGCATTACCTTTTATTCAACGAATCAAGCCATATTCTGACGATAAAAAATTACAGAATGTGTTTTTTGACAATCAATACATAATATGCAGGTTGGATAAACCCAAGATTCCGAAGAAGAAACCACACAAGCCCCTTTTCAAAAATCTCCGGTGAAGGATTTGATTTGTTTGTTTGTTGTTTTGTTTGTATGTTTGTTTGAATTTTTGTTTTGCATAGCCTATAATTTTATTTCTATTCATTCTAAATGTTTTTAACTTTAAAAGGAGATTCTGCTGGTGTAAAAAGGCGAACATTAATAACATTCTAAATTAATTGTTTTGAAAGGAAAATTAGTTGGTTAAATACATTTTTCTTGTTGTAACATTTGATTGGATATAAAAATTTAGTCAAATTTGTATAACCTGGTATGCACGTCACAAGACACGGCCAAATGTCGCAACGTCAAACAATGTATTAATCCGCTTGACGTTATTTTGAAATTTGAACAAATTAAAATCCTTTTTAAATGAAAAATGCACTTAATTTGTACAGTAAATTACAGAATAATCAAAATAATAAGAAATGAACTCAGTATCTAATAATCCTTAATTATACTCGTATAACCTTCGAAGAGCAATAAACGGATTTTAATAATCCGCTTATAAAGCGTAAATTGACCCAACCCAGGTTATATTCGTTTAGCTAAGGTAAATATTGAGTTCATTTTTTAAATAGCAAAAAAACAGCACATGTAGCGAGAAACAAAAAAGGAAGAAAATACAAATAAGGTTACCTTTGTGATTTTTTCAGAGTATTTGATAAGCATTACGTTGGTTTATTCATTTATAAACTACTAGCAATGTTCAGGTATGATGTAATTTGCTTGTAATTTCAGAGGAGAGAATTATTACAAAAATACAGGAACAAATAAGAAAGCAAAATGACCAAGATATGAGAAATCTTAATGGAGAAGAAAATAAATTCTGGAACGATCTTATTCAGGCCTGTCTACAACCAAGTTCTGGTGCCTTTAGTTTGGAAACAATTCTCAAAGGTAGCTAAACGCCACATACAATAAATGAATAGGTAAATATGTGATATATAAATAGAACATATAACAGGTTAAACAGGTGTTACTTAAAACATTATGTGCAATTTGTTTGTACGTGCGCCTTAGATACTTTCTTCATCAGTTTTAATGTTGTTATATTTTAAGCTATCGAATTTATTATATATTCTCTCAGTTTTATTTTTTATTTTTACCTCCTCTTTTATCAGAAAATAGTGCTGTACAAATATACATTAATGTTAATATATGTACATTCATTTTGTGAGGTGAACTACAAAACCTAAGAAACAGGTGGCTGACAATCTCCGGAATCGTCAACTGTCTGTGGATCTTCACCATCATGACACTCAGCGGAAGCATCCATCTCAAAATAGCCGAAACCGACCCGCTCAGTACGTTAACAATCCTCAGAATAGGGCTGTGTACTAATAGGTGACTGAGAGTAAATTGATGCTAACTGATATGCTTCTTAATTGTATCGATGTGCCATTCATTTACCTTTCATGACCTTTCATTCAACAGTCATTTAACTTTTTCGCGAACATTATGCGTCAACATAAGCTAGGCAGAATGTCAAAATAACTGCTTTTAAACGCAATTATAATGTATTAACAAAATCAGTAACTCGTACCAAATGCCATTATTTTAATTCAACCCTATCAGTAATTCATAACCAAACGGAAGACCTACTATTTGCTCGCAACGAGATCGTGTCTAGTTTTTATAAAAATAATTAATTTTTTTTCAAGGTTTATTATTCCTGGTGGTATTTGGATTCATCTTCGTTCTCCAGTTCCTCTGCATGATTATACACAGATTCACCACGCTATGCCATTTAATTGCGCGTGCGCAATACAGATGGGTCGACGGCACCAAGAAGCGGGATTCTAAATGCGATCGTAGCATTCAGGGGAAAGGAAAGTGTTGCTCACAAAGCTCGAAGACTAATGCAAAATCAATAAAAAACAAAAGAATTTAGAAGTTATAGTGAAGAAATAGTGATGTCTTAAAGTTATCAATAAAAAAGGAAGACGAAAACAAAAGAAAAAAAAGATTTACAAGTCTGTTTATATAAAAAACAATTTTTAAGGCGTCGAGCTAATGCTCGGCAGCCTTCTAGCGATCGTCTGGATTGGCAATCGTCCAAAAATTCACGCGCTGCACCGCCTTTTAAATGCGCATAAGAAATAAGTTCCTTAAAGTATTAAACGTATTACAAGATTTTTTTTCCATTTATTCAACTAAATTGTGTACAAAAAACCCAACTTTTCCTCCCTGGTGATTGACAACTCATTGCATAAGAATAAATTTGCTTAATCAAGAAATGGCGGATGAATACAATCAGGCCTAAGTGTAAAGATTCACTAGATATTATTTTAGTTTATTGCTTACATTTTAATTGGAGACCGTGCCCGATAGAAATAACATTTTAGATGTAAATTTATTTGTTATCGGGCACGGTCTCCAAAATAAATGTAAGCGATAAACGTATCTAGTAATTTCGTTGCAAAAAGTAAACTCGATAATGCAGTTAGTTTGGTCGAGCATTATAGATAGCACGTGTTGTGGATTTGTTTGTAAACAACCATACCATAGGAAATCTTGTTTCAAACGGGAATTGAAATAAATTAATGTATGTTTTATTATTATAATTAGGGACACACTGTTAATGTATTCAAATTATGAACCTATGAAAGTTGTTCAAAGACTGTTTGAAGCAGAAAGAACAAATTATTTTTGAACTTTGAAATTTCTTCGATTTTTGCAATTATGATGAGTTATTGTATTAAAAAAGCACCACTACCTATTTTATAAGAAAATATACCGATTTTTGTTTTTAAAGCAGCAGAAAACATAATTCAAATACTTTCTATTCTAAGTCTAGTATCATTTGATATGACTATTAGTACAGAAATTCAAATTATTGGTATCATTCTATATAAAAGAAAAAAATGTCAGCTCGACGCCTTTGTGGCCGTTCCGGCCTTTGATTTTTTAATTTTAATGCATTTGTCTTGAGACGTGATGATTATAAATTAATATTCAAAACACATTTCATACATTGTATTCCCGTATACTTGAAGTGTAACTATGTATATACATGTACCATTTTGCTATTATCAATATTTTAATCGCATATGGTATTTGAAACATTTTATATTAATTTCTATTGTTATTCTTAAATACGATGAGCAGTTTAAAAATAACAATAAACATATTTTTAGATTAACTTTAAACTCTTTAAATGACTAATTTTTTTTCTTTTAGATTGCATTGTCAGTAGTCAGTTGTTTATAGAGAATGTAGAAGTGTCAAGCAATAATATATAAATAGTGCCTGTTTGGGAAGGTAACAGTTGAAATTGACACCCGAGAAAACCATTGTCAACCGACGCGAAGCGGAGGTTGACAATGGTTTTAGAGGGTATCAATTTCAACTGTTATCCTCTCAAACAGGCATTTTTTATTTCATTATACTGAATGTTTTATTTTAGAGAAATTTGTACTGCTTTTGTATAGAAATGACGTGAATTTTACGGCAAACCGTACGCGCATAATTTATGCGCATGTAACAATTTGTTGTGTTACCCGTTGCCAAGTATGTTGCAAACGCTAAGGGTAATAGAACGGATTATCAACTGCGTCTAAACCAATCAGATGTCAGTATTTAACATAAAGGTAAAATGACAAATATTGTTTTGTTGTTTTTTATAGGATGGTTGGTGAACATAACTAAATGTAAATTTATATTTTGAGTCAATAGATGTAGCCATAAATGGAAACATGAAAGAAACACAATTCACGTTTTTTAGAAGTTTCAATTTAAGGTATACATGTATGTGGTGTATTTACAGTAAAATTTTTGAAATGAGTTTGAAACAAGTGAAAAGCTGTCAATGTGACAGCAAACCGGGTTTTCTTTTTAGTGAACTTTATCCATACTCTATGTCAACCCGGTGTAGCCCTATATGCAATATTTTGCCAAAAAGTGACTAAGTTCAAAAGCTTGTATTTTTTCATAAATTATCAGAAATCAAAATCCTAGCAATACGCACACCTCTGATATACCCTATGTACAATTGATCTGCAAAATAACAACTTCCTATCTTGAAATCTGTAGGAGTAGTTATACATACAATGAGGGTACCCTATATGCAATATTTTGCCAAAAAATGACTTAGTTCAAAAGCTAGTATTTTTTTCATAAATTATCAGAAATCAAAACCCTAGCAATAAGCACACCTTTGATATATGTACAATTGATCTGCAAAACAATAACTTCTTATCTTTACAACTGTTGGAGGATTTATCCGTACAATGAGTGTACCCTATATGCAATATTTTGCCAAAAAATGACTTAGTTCAAAAGCTATTATTTCTTTCATAAATTATTAGAAATCAAAATCCTAGCAATATGCACACCTCTGATATATGTACAATTGATCTGCAAAACAACAACTTCCTATCTTGAAATCTGTAGGAAGAGTTATCCGTACAATGAGGGTACCCTATATGCAATATTTTGCCAAAAAATGACTAAGTTTAAAAGCTAGTATTTTTTCCATAAATTATCGGAAATCAAAATCTTAGCAATATGCACACCTCTGATATATGTACAATTGATCTGCAAAACAACAACTTCCTATCTTGAAAACTGTGGGAGAAGTTATCCGTACAATGAGGGTACCCTATATGCAATATTTTGCCAAAAAATGACTAAGTTTAAAAACTAGTATTTTTCCCATAAATTATCGGAAATCAAAATCCTAGCAATATGCACACCTCTGATATAAGTACAATTGATCCCCAAAAGAACAACTTACTATCTTGAAAACTGTAGGAGGAGTTATCCGTACAATGAGGGTACCCTATATGCAATATTTTGCCAAAAAATGACTAAGTTCAAAAGCTGGTATTTTTTTTATAAATAATCAGAAATCAAAATCCTAGCAATATGCACACCTCTTATATATGTACAATTGATCTGCAAAACAACAACTTCTTATCTTGAAAACTGTGGGAGGATTTATCAATAAAATGAGGGTACCCTTTTGGCAGCCGCCTGCCCGCCCGCCCGCCATTTTCACCATTTCAATAACCGGATTTTTCCTTCGGAAAACCCGTTTAAAATTGGAATTATTCTTATAATTAGACGTTTCGCAAACTTTAGCCCCATTAAACATGGTCCGTCTTTAGTTACATGTATTTGTCTTTAACCTTTGCTACATGTACGTCTGATAAATATTAATGTGCTCCGCCATTTATAACGCCATAGCGCAAGAGTGTGGGAAAACCCAGCTTAAAAACACGATGGAAGAACAGTTTGTTTACAAAGAACTAGGTACGGTTGTAATGGTATAAATGCCTAAAATTCCAACAAAGGCATAATTACGAATATGATGTCAAGTGCAAGCGATAAATCCGTGAAAATAATCGTGCAAAGCGTTGCTAAGCAACACCAGCATCCGCTAAATGCACGATGTTTACCGGAAATTAACATATTCAAGGCAATATTTACTATAAATTTGAAAATGTATATAGAGCGCAGTCCTCGAGCAAAACGAAACATGATTCATTAAAATATAATTAAAAAGAGAAAAGATTTAAACATAATTACATTTTGCTCGAGGCCTGCGCTGATAGTTAAATTTCCCGTTTTGTGACCAGTTTAAGTGGTGGTTTCAGTCGGGCAGATGCGGTTATAATTCGCCGTATAATTAATTACAAAAAAAATTATATCTTTGATAAGTTCTGATAAATTATTAACATGATAATGAATATTGGACGTGATCATTTTTGTTTTCACATGGCCTATAGGTCTACCGTCAACTGTATTTAGGCCTACCGTATACTGTTGACTGATGTTTTCCTTTTGTTTTCCCCGTACTTGTAAGTTTTGTATAGTTTTTTCCTCATTCACACTACATACTTTGAGGTTCTTGATACGATTCTCCAATTTGGCAAATGATTAAAAACAAGGTATATATTCGCCATACTTCACTCTCGAGCTCTCGAAACGCCTTCAGTAACAAAGTAGCACATTTTTCCACCGCATAATATTCCTATTTGTTTATATAACACAAGAAAACATCAATGAAAGCTACGCCAATGCAGACCGTAGGCCTATAGGACCTTTATATCGTTATCATCAATTTCTTGTCAGCTGAATTAATCTAAGCATTTCATACCTTACCGCGATCATGCCGTGCGTTGAGTCACACGTACATTTTTTTATTTTGTTAGTTTTACTATTTTTCTGCATCAGTGATTTTAATTTTTTTGCAAGCACAGGTTCATTTACTTTATGTTCTAATATGTGCACTGTTAAAATAATATTTGTACCGATAAAGCCGATGATAGTCTACAAACGTATAGTCCGAGGCATGCGTTGAAAGCGTTATACTTACCATTAGTATTCAAAATAAATAAAATCCATGCAAACAAGATTTTACTACTTTTGTATTGTTTGCACAAACATGAGAGAGAGAGAGAGAGAGAGAGAGAGAGAGAGAGAGAGAGAGAGAGAGAGAGAGAGAGAGAGAGAGAGAGAGAGACAGAGAGAGAGAGAGAGAGAGAGAGAGAGTTTCTTTTAAACAGCGTAGTGTAAGTGTATGTAAGAATTAATCTTCACAGAGGCACTAAAATCATGACACCAAACATCACAAATAATGCAAAATACGTTATTGTTATAGATGCATTTTTCTTGAAATAAAAAACAATAGAATGGAAGAGCACATGGTGCAGCTCGCAGACTGATTTGATTGACAGGTGAAAACGTGGATCGAAACTGTTTAGTTGGATGGATCATTAAACCACAGTGTGCATTATTTATGGTTAATTGTAAAGATTTAAAAATATTTCATATCAATGTATTGCACATTTGAAAGTAAAATGACTATCATTTATCAAAAACTAATGCAATAGTTTGTTTGTTTCTTGGAACAAACGATACCCAAAATATTATACGGCGCACAGTAAAAAATGTACACCACATAGAAAGAAAATATTTAAAGTCATTGTAATTATATGACACTTTATATTATTCTCTTGAAGAAAGAACAAATGTTTGTGATCATGTCTTTAGTTTTGATAGCGGTAAATGTTATATTAAAGGGTAAGCAATATGTATGTCTATCGTTATGATTATACGTGCTATGTATTCGCTGTTATAACCGACCAATCTGCATGCTATTAAAGTTCTATACAGATAATTCATTGAATAAATAAACTGAATATACTACTTTTATAAATAAGGAGTATGTTTTTACCGTTTTAACTCATATTTTATGCTACATAATACCATAGGCGTCGGAACCGGGGGGGGGGGGGGGGGTGGCTTACCCCCCCCCCCCCCCCCCACTTTTTTTGCAAAGTTAGACCTAACCATTAGGCACATAGCAGAATAGAGGGTTCAGCTCCCCCCCCCCCCCCCCCCCAATTTTTCGCAGGAAATATAATTGTTCCTAAAAGTACGTTTGAAAGATTGAGAAGTTGGAGTCATAGGCATACTAGCCCCCCCCCCCCCCCTCCCCCTACGGATAAGAAATTTCTTGAATTTTGAAGAAAAATAAAAATTTGGTAGGTAAGATTTTTTTTATTAGATGAATAGGTATACTCCCCCCCCCCCCTACTTCTCCAACTCCCCCCCCCCCCCCTCCCTACGGATTAAGATTTTCATGATTTGGGAAAAAGATTTATGGTAGATAAGATTTTTTTGTTTTGGAAGTATAGATTTACCCCCCCCCCCCTCCCCAACGAATTTGGATTCTCATGATTTTGGGAATTAGGTTTTTTTCTCTCAATATTTCTGAGGATCAGTCTACCCCCCTCCCCTTTCAATTTGCTTCCGACTCCAGTGCATACTGTATATTCCTTATATTATATTCCGCGACTCAACTGTTTTGAATCAAATCGCAAGAATATAAAATTGCAAGCCAAACTTTTATCATAGTTTTTATTATTTTACATCTGTCCGAAAAATAAAAGCGATATTTTAAAACCCGGGATATGTGCTTCTTGTGATTTTACGCGAAAATTAGTTCCTCGAGTTTCATTTACTTGGAATATTATATAAAAAGTGCCTGTTTGGGAGGGTAACAGTTGAAATTGACACCCGAGAAAACCATTGTCACCGCAAAGCGGAGGTTGACAATTGTAAAGGCAGATGTGTTAACATTGATTTATATATGGAGCACTATAATTTGAGCTTTCCCGAAACACACGAGATATTGGACTTTATCTCATACGTGTGGTGTATATTACCCGTGTGATAAACCTTTGCTATATCAAACGGGTGATGCTTTATCAAATACTTCCGGTCCGAACTATTTTTGACACAACCCCTCGCTTCAACGCTTCAGTGACCCATTTTCGAAGATTTGCTATAGTACTTTAAACATAACTATATGTACTACAAAAATTAATATAAAATTGATTTTGTCAAAGATTTAGATTACAAATATGAAATAAAACACATAACTGCGTAGCACAGGCGTCGGAACCGGGGGGCTATAGTGAGTGAGGGGTGGGGGTGGGTGGCGGGTTAGCGCCCCCCCCCCCCGATTTTTTTTTTTGCAAAGTTATTTATAAACGTAACCACAAGACCCTTTTTTCTTGTTTGTCAAGGTTTTTGATAAGTTAAGCCCACTTCCAACTTTCAATTTGCTTTGTGAAGTTAATAAAACTGCAAACTACGTTAACTATCAAGGAGTTCATCCTGACGACGCGATGAAAACAGAGCGCTCTGGTTGTGTTTATATACAAGAACTTACCGAAATATTGTTTCATAAGACTTTTATTCTACCACCAGTAAGCATCCTTATTCACTATTTTCAATTTCGAATCATAAGGCTAGCCTAGTGTTTGTTTTATTAAACATCAACGACTGTTCCTCGTTCGAGTCAATTCAAACTATAACGAGCATTCGCAACTTTGTGTATGTCAACAAACTTGATTATTGAAGTCTTCTAATCGGAATTTCCATTTAATCAAGTGAATAAGCTCTAAGAAAAATTATTTAGAGCTAAAAAATTATTTTAAGGTTTATTTCAGTGAAACTTTACATTTAAACAGTTACATTTATCTCAGGAATGACGTACTAAATTGTATTGCGCAAGGTCACAATAGCCGCATAACACAACGTTGCATCATCGTTTTTATCTTTGATAAAAAAACCCACCAATTCGGGTCAAATAAGGGACTGTCTCAAAAGCTTCATAATATAAATCAAATTGTATGAGATAAATAGAACATCTATAATTGTGTGATTTTATATTTGCTTTATCCAACTCGTTGAAATGGTTATATACACCATTTCAACTCGTTGGATAAAGCAAATATAAAATCACACAATATAGATATCCTCTATTTATTTACTGTGAATAGATATAAGTGAATAATTGTATATATACAATAATGGTCATAATGGTCATTATACAACTTACCGTCTTATTTAAAGTTACCATTATAAAGTGATTCATATGAATTCCGTTGCTTACGCGTATAACGTTACGATGCTAAATGCGACGTCATTATAACGTGACTAAAATGACACACTATTTGAGCAGTGGCACACACAAAAATTATGAAGAAATTATTAAAACTTTTCTGTTTTATGAAGTTACATATTAATGTCTACCTTTTAGTTAAATACCGTTCGATTTAGAGATAGGGCCATTTTTGGCATATACCGTACCTAGTTCTTTGAATCACTTTTTTGATATCTTATATTATATAGTTCTCATATTAGCATTATGAATATAATACCGATATCATTCATGTATATAAATATATAAATGATATATGATAAATATGATAATGATATATGATATGATATGATATAAATATGTGTAATAAAGATGAAACACAATTTCAGCATCATTGACACGGTAAACAGAGTAAATACTCCTCTCTTTGAGGGATGCATGTACTGAGATTGTTTATTAATTCTTCATTCTAAAATTCTTCTACAAGAAAATCAATTTGTGGTTTATAACTTATAAGTAAAGACACGGAACACGTGGACCTGTCTAGCAAAGTTCCTGAAACTTCATAATGGAAACTAAAGTTTAATTCGGCTTTAACTCCTATTCCATTTATCCACATGATCTTCGTTGACGATCGTCCCTTTGTTGCTATCTTGTCAGTCTGTTCCTAGTTTTTTATTGCCAAATCAAACCTAACGATTTTACCCTCTTTCTCGTCGTCGCCATTGTTGTTGGTAGACTAAGATGTATGTCAGGTGACCTATTTAAGGCGGGGTTATTGAAATATTTTGTTTTTGTTTTTTGTTTTTTTGTTTTGTTTTTTTTTTTTTTGCCGGCACGAAAAAATAAAAAATATATTTTTCTAATTTCTTGTCACATGTTTTAAAATGACTTATACAGCGTTATTTATGTGAACGTCTTGTTTTTAAATACAGTGATTAATGAAGCAAATAATAAAATGTTATTATTGTTATTCACTAAAAATACGCCACATATATTATTAGTTTGTTTATTTTTTTTAAATTTTTCTCTTATTTTTAATCCTAACTGATTACAGGTCAATTTGTTTCTAATGTATATTTAAGGTTTTAAAATAATGTATCAAACTCTTACATTGTATTTTCCGAGCAAACACAACTATTATTTACTGCGTATTATCAAATTTGATTTTATGAAAGGACATTTTAGTATTCTTATTCTTTATGAACATGCTATGGTAGATGTTACAAAGAAGATGCTGAATGATTATCCTAAAAAGTTTATTTTCTTAATTAACAACAAATTGTTCAGAACTTCATTTCTGAAATATGATAAATATAAACATAGTATTCTTTGAATGCTAAAATGATATATATCAAAATATTGAAGCATAGTAAAAAAAAATGTAAATAAAGCAATGATAAAGAAATTGATGTATTTGATACTTTGTCTCTACAAAAGCACGATTTACTTTATCCTTTATCATTCTGAAGAAAGATAAAAAGGAACAGCAAATTTGAAAAGTTGTCAAATAAAATGTACTCTTCCAATCAACGTTGAAATTTGGTTGCAAATAAAAGTTGTTATACGTTGAAAGCGTTGTTTCATTGTAAACATAAAATAAGATTTTACAATAACACATGCAATATATATTTCAATGTTAATAAGTTAAAACAGAGGACTGATAAAACGCAATAGAAAGTAGTCAAAAAATAGAAAGTTAAAAGGCAAGGAGTTAGTGCATCCTCGACCAAAATGGTGAACATGTACTCAAACCTTAAATTTGTTTACTCAGCATCAAGATAATTCCATAATATTCAGGTTATCAATAAGTAAGTATTTTGGAGAATGATCCTTGTCATCTGAAAACATATCAGTGGCGTTGGAAGCAAATTAAAAGTGTGTTTGGGGGGGGAAGGGGTGTAGACTAATCCTCAGAATTCTGGACAAAACCCAATTCCCCAAATCATGAAAATCCTAATCCGTTGTGGGAGGGGGGGGGGACCTATAGTTCGAAAAGATTTTCTTACCTACCAAAATGTTTTTTTCCCAAATCATGAAATTCCTAATCCGTGGGGGAAAAGGGGGTGGGGCTGAACCCTCTATTATGCTATGTGCCTAATGGTTAGGTCTTACTTTGCAAAAAATATGCTACCCCCCCCCCCCCCGACGCCTATTCATATTGCTGTGATCAAGGCACATGTAGTAGTATATGTGCTTCTCAATTCACACTTAGCGCATGTATGATTTAACCGTTAATATAGAAGCCGAAACTTAAATACAGCGTAGCACGTTTTACTTGCGGGTCCTTACTAAAATAAGCCTATTACAAGGACTATATAATTTTTTTTCTAGAAGCAGTTATATTAGCTTTACACATAACCATCTGTTTTATGCAGTTAACAGAAACCGACAGGAATATATTTACCTCCCATTGGGACACATAATCATACCTGCTATTGAACCAATGTTCATCATATGCTCAAATATCTTGCTTCGTCGCCTCGTACTTGATTTCTAATCATGAACATTCGTTTCAAACATGAAGGTTATCATCCTGAATATGTTTAGTCAATATAAAGATCTAAGAACATAACACTACTGAATTCAAAATCCACTGATAATCCAAAAATTGACTCACATTGTCTGACATATACTGTACATTGTCTGTACCTCACTGTTCCACTGTACGTCACTGTACAGGAGACTGATAAGCATTATACTTCTCTGTACGCCAATGTATTATTGATTTAAAAAATAAATCTTTTCTCAAAATCTAAAAGACCGTGGTTCTATATTTAGATCCATGTATCTCGTAGGTTGTATTTTAACCACCTAAAACTAATAAGCCAAATTACACAGAATCCTAGAGATATATCAATGCTTGTATCTGGTGTACAAATGTCCAAGTATGACTATCTGTTTGATAACACGGTTCCATTTTGAAGTTAGCGTACGACTTTATACTTAATATATTTAGTTCTTTTAACTAAAATATTTGATAATACATTGCAAATGTCGGGATTCAATATTTACAAAATAACACGAACTGCAGTATACATCATGAATCAGTGACATATTAAACGATATGATTAATTCAGCCAGAAATAAAAGGATCGAAATCAAGGAAGGTTGTAATATGCCTAGCTCTGCAGTTTTTTTTAAAATCATTAACTTGTAGTTTTACTTGTGACTTTTATATGTTTTAAAAATAAGACATATAAAATGCCACACGCTACATTCTATAGTGAAAGAGAGAGAGAGAGAGAGAGAGAGAGAGAGAGAGAGAGAGAGAGAGAGAGAGAGAGAGAGAGATCTGAGATCGATTTGGTTAAGGAAATTGATTGTCTTTAAAATTCTGGTTCTTTAATGCATCGGTTATTTTCCTTTGTTTCAAGTTTATCTTTGCCGACTAACTCCTGGGTTGTAGAAAAAAAATTGCTAAGTCGACATATAAAATAACATGCATGGTATCTTAGGGTAAAATTTCAGACGTTTAGTTAACGGTGTAATTCTCCATTACATGTATTCACATCTGTTTATTTCTTATTTAAATGAATGATGTGTATTACATTTTTCTAATCTTACTTATTTATTAATTGCCCAAAATTAGCTAAAACAAATATCTAAAAAAAAAAACAGACCCTCTACATATAAAATACAAGACGGTTGCTAACTTCGTCCATCTAGAATCAACGGAAGTAAGGGTTTATCGCAAGGTAGATAGCTCGTAACACTATGTTGTTTTGTTTTTTTTTAATTTTCTCTTTTATGTCTTCCATTGAAATACACTCAGTATAAGTGCCTTCTTTTAGATTTCCCCGTACCCAAGATGATAAAAAAGTTTCAGTTCTTCAAGGCTTATTAGAATTCATACTTCTACTGAATTTTACTTTTTTCGAGTTTGCCATGCAATTTCGTAAATCTCTTACCTTTTCATTGTTCTCGTGTAAACTCGGAATTTTTCTGTTTATGAGCAGAGTGATTTTTCTTGCGATAAACCCTCACTTCTGTTGATTCTAGATGGATCGGTTAAAAACCTGCAACATGTCGGTGAAAAATTGTTTTAATTTACCCCAAAAAATGTTTTAATACGGGCATGGGATGCAGATTTTCAGTGAAGGGAATAATCAAAGACAAAACATTGCTTACATTGATGTCAAGTGATGAAAGAGTTAAACAACAAAATACTCTATGTCAAGTTTATGGATTTATTGGCGATAATGGCGACGGCTGCTTGATATTAAAATGAATACAGAATACAAGTTAAACCCTGGGACCAGCTGTTCACCCGTAAAAAAATATACCCGATTCATTAATACTAAAACATATAATAAAAACCGTTAAAAGTCCATGTGAGCACTACTGGTTAGCTGAAATATTCTGCGCCACCAGTAGAGCCAACCCACTAAAATCAATAAACACACAAAGTACAAAAACAAATTGATACCAAGTTTTGCAATCAAAATTAGAACCAGTGAACACCTAATATGTTTTACGGTGTGACCGTTGGGGCGAGCGCAGAAGGAACCACACATCTGTCATCATTGTTAAATGCATGCAACCCGTGGACTTGCCCTGACAAAAAATCTTTGGCTTTGTCTCGAAAACTTTTACCACCGCAAGGAACCCGAAATTATCAAACTTTTATTCCAATGGCCCCTTCCTAGTTTTATACACTTAAACAAACTACCACTGAGCATTCATAAAATGTTAAACAGACTTATATTGTATTAAAATATTTTGATAAACACAACGCCGCTTTTTTTTATGTAGATACAATTATGTTTTATCTTTTCTTTACCTTTTAATGATCATTAAAATCAGTAAAAATGAATTTTGTCTGTTATTTCTCATTTTGTTCCTTGTTGTAACCCGTGTTTTAATTATTTTCCTCAGTGACATTAATTTTGTTTTAAATCTTTTTAATTTTTGTACGCTATATAAGCGTTGTAGACATGTGCCCTCACCCCTTTCTTAGTGTGTGATATCCAATATTATTTGACCACATATGCAACTATATAACAAATACATGTACCGGTAGATATTTTAACAGTTTAATTCTTTTCATTTATCTATTCATTACAAAATGACGTGGCTGCACGTAGATCTAATATTGATTAGACTTTTCTTTCTTAATAATTTTTTGTCACCTACCTAACACTGCCAAACGTATGAATATATGATTGGATCAATATGACAATAAATTTAGCATGTGTATTTTCTAAGCAAAAAAAAAAATCATCAAAACAAACCTAATCAGCCAAAGAGTCACCGTTAACACTGATAATGAGTACTTCCTACATGATCCAGTACATATGCTTGATCCACCATTTAAATGTATCGCGGGAAATTAAAACGCGAGATCTTTGTGACGTCATAGTTAACATTCTTTTGCGCTCGACAGTTTTCGTAAATTGTCGGACAAATTCGGAGAAGGAAATGACGTCATATGTCAGCAAAAGTTCAGGGTTTTTTTTACGTAAGCTTATGTGTTGTTTACTGTAATGTTTTTAGAAGGATTTTTTTTATTGTAAAATGAAAATGATGTATGCGATGTAGAGGTAAGAATTTTCCGTAGAAACACTTTCTGTTCCACTATGTTGCTATGCACCGCAAAGGATCACTGGGATAGTAGAACGTTTTCACGTGGCCTCATAAAATTTTCTTTGAACAATGTGCAGATTTCAACTTGAATTTCCTCCGTTCGTACACGTGGGTGTTACGTCATCAATCAGTGAGCATCTTCAAAATAGACACGAATAAAAGTGAATGGGGAGCCAGCACAATTTGCTTCAGGGCATCCCGAGCAAACATTTGATTCACATCATAATTCATTGAGCACCAAGACCAAGTGGTAAAATTAAATTGAAAAAGTGTGTGTGTGTGTGTGTGTGTGGGGGGGGGGGGGGTTGACATAAACTAGAAGGTGAAAATTATCATGACATAAACCTTGTGAACAGCTTTGAGCACATATATACCTCAATAACTTTGTAACTCAACAGAGTTGATAAAAAGTGAAATAGGCAAGGTATTTACTTAACCCCAAAAATAACCAGGTAGTTACTATAAGAGCAAATCAAGCATATCGCAGCCATGGCCCATGGTCGTCAGCTTTTGGGGTCACCACTACTCTGACATCAGCCAGGAAATCCTGCAAGGATTGCTGAATTCTATGCAGGAAAAAGCTATTGCCAAAGGAATTAAAATAGACCTTATCCCTAAACAAGCAAGGGGTTGACTCCTGAAGTTCCGGATGTCTGATATATTTGCCCCTAATTCGAGAATGTTAGTAGCTATACAGCTATTAAGTCTCACTCTAGCTCTCTCCAAGACTAAATGATCTACTTCCCCGCGACACATTTGTCTTCCTGACCAATATCATTTCCCCAACAATGAACTAACAAGTAATAGGGCGGATCTTTATCCGTCAACAAGCATTCTGAGAGTATTGCATAAGCAATACACGTCCCCTACCGGTTTGTATTATTCTATGAGAGCTTCGAAGCACACAACTATTTCAGAGCTATTGTAAACGAGATGTCATGCTTTAATCAGAGATAAAAGAACAGAGAAAATTAAAACTATATAGTTGATATAGAAATTAAATAGGAAATAGGTAAAATAATACTCTTTCATCTCCTGTAATTTCGCCAAGTCTATTCTGTATTCCAATAGGTCGTCGAGGTGGTCGGACGTGTTTTGAGTAGCTCCCGGGTCGGAGCTAGTTTACCTTTCCTGTCGGCTGAGGAGTTTTATTTTCCATATCTACATTCCTCTTAAGTGAGTATTATTGATTTGGCTGGTGCTAACATTGATATTTAAGTGTAATGGGGCAACATAAACACAAAAAAGGAAAAGAAAAAGTAAAACTTCCGACAGTAGTGAGAATGGCGGCAGTGAGCAATGTTCACAGGTGCCCGATCAGGAAAGCCATGACTCGTCTATGTCAAGCAGCATCATCAGTGTGGCCAGCAACGTTCTTTACGGGACACCGATACTTACTAAACCAAACGTAGCCAATAAAACGGATCACCTGGGACCCACCACCTCGACACCAAAGACTCAAGCGGCTACAAAACCTAGTGGGGATATTATTTCTCAGTTAAATGAACAGAATGATAAACTTGATAAGATTATGCAAAAGTTAGTTAAATTAGATCAAATCGATCATATTGAAGAAAAACTGGAAAAAGTGAGTGAGACTGTTGCAAAGTTCAATAACAGGATCAGTGATGTTGAAAGAAAGCTAACGGAAAACTCGGCGGCGGTGATTGCAATCTCAGCGAGAGTTGAAAAGCTAGAAGACCAGGGGGTGAACACCGATCACGAGAGAGACCTGAAGAGACACGAGAAAACAATAGAGTCGCTATGTAAAAGTCTAGACAGTATGAGACGGGATTATAGAGCTCTCGAAGCATCGATTACCGATTTACAGTGTCGTTCAATGAAGATGAACCTCATTTTTACTGGCATCGGAGGGGAGACCAAGGATGAGGATACGGAAGATAAGCTTCGCGCCTTTCTGTATTATGAGCTAGGCATCGACGAGCATATTCAATTCGGAAACGTCCACCGGTTTGGCAGATACGTCCGCGGTCAAGATAGACCGATTGTACCAAAAAGACTTAATCGCTGTCAGGAGTAGGTCGCACAGGTTGCGCAATACGGGCTACGGAATCCGAGAACAGTATCCCACCTCTATTGAGAGGCGTCGGAGGGAGCTATACCCCGCGATGCGGTATCATAGGAGCCGTGGCGACAATGTGAAGATGGTTCGAGATACGCTTTACGTCAACGGTCAGCGTTACGACCCCGAGACAGAGCCTACAGAGGATCCAACGTATTTTGGAAGTCACGTTGTGCCTGCGCCACCGATCGGCAATATGGACAAGGGTACACCTGAAGATCAACCCATGGAAGGCGAGGACCAGTTAATCGCGCAAGGTAGTACTGACGCGCCGACACCCACCCAGAGCTAGGGGGACGCTGAGGATAGACCACCGCTCCGAATCGTGTCATGGAACGTGAACAGAGGTCTGGAAAAGAAGTTAGGTGAACATGAGTTTTGTAAACTTCTTTCCTCGTATGACATTGTATTTTTATCAGAGTGTTGGGTAAACAGTGAGTCTACTTTAGACCTGTCTCATCTTACTCAAGGTTATGCGTCCTTTATGTACCCACGTACCAGAGGCAAAGGGGGTGGAATGGTAATTCTGGTAAGAGACGAACTACTAGCTCACTTTTCAGTTTGTAAATATGTTGGTGACAGTATGGTATGGGTAAAATTGTCAGGTATATATAGAAATGACGTTTATATTTGTTTTGTTTACATTGCACATGAAAACAGTGTATTCTATACTACTTATGATATTGACCTTTTTGACACTCTATTATGCGATATTGCGAAGTACAGTGATATGGGTGTTATCATATTAGCTGGAGATTTTAATAGTCGTGTGGGTGAATCAAAAGATTATGTTGAATATGATATTTTGGCTAACAATTTGTTAAATAACATGCCTGCATTTTTGTCATATGATAAGGATTATACTTGTTCACGTAGATCGGAAGACAAACATGTCAATAATTTTGGTCGTAAATTTCTCGAATTATGTCGAGCCTCTGGTCTTAGAATATGTAATGGCAGGGTTTCCGGGGACACGCGGGGCAAATATACATTTTTTAACCATTTAGGTTCGAGTGTCATAGATTATGTTTTAGTTGGTAAGGATGATTTTGATGCCATCGAGAGTTTTACTGTTAAAGATTTTAATGAATGGTCAGACCACGCTCCAGTTGAAGTGTGTATTCATAATGTTAAAAACTACCAACGCTATGACAATCATAACATTTTCTGTAGTAATGTAACGGCAGGCAGTGTGTACAGATGGAATGAGGAAGCTTTTGAGTCCATAAAATCTATCTTACACAGTAAAGTGTCTGATTTTTACAGTCTTTTTGAAAAAATGGACTGTGGGATCTTTAGTATAGATCAGGTTGTAAATAATTTCACTAGTATATTAAACAGTGTTTTTATGCCTTTTTGTAGTGTATCCAACTTTTTAGGTGGTTCGTCTATTGACATTAAGTCTTCCAGTAGTAATAAGCCATGGTTCGATGACAAGTGTAAAGAACTCCGTAAAGTTTATAAAAGCTCCTTACGTATTTTTAATTGGGAAAGGTCTGTTCAAAATCGTATCACTTTATGTGAAAACAAACGTGTCTACAAAAAGCATGTACTTAGAACTAGAAATAGGTTTGTCAGACACGAAGGTAATAAACTCAACTATTTAAGAAAGCACAATCCAAAACAGTTTTACAAGATTTTCAAGAAAAGAAAAACAATTAAAAGCTCTTTAGATTTAGATGCTTTTTATCAATATTTTAAGAGTGTTTGTAATGTAGATGAAAATATTGTAGACATTGAAAGTCCATTTTTTGAGCAGAGGAGTACTGATACTGTTTTTAGTGAATTAGATAAAGCCATAGATGAGGAGGAATTACTTTCAGTATTAAAAAAATTAAAATGTGGTAAAGCTGCCGGAACAGATCACCTGTTAAATGAATATTTTGTTAAATTTAAAGAGTTTTTTTTACCAGTTTTAGTTAGACTTTTTAATAAAATTTTGGATGCAGGTACTTTCCCAAGGAGCTGGTCTATAGGTGTAATAATTCCACTTCTTAAAAAAGGTAACACCAATGATGTTAACAATTACAGGGGAATAACTCTTGTTAGTAATCTGTCAAAAATATTTACCACAGTGTTGAACTATAGATTACTTCGCTGGTCTGACGACAATGGTATCATAAGCGATGCGCAGTTTGGGTTTAAGCCAGGTCATAGTACCACAGATGCCATTTTTGCACTTACTAGTTTAGTATCTTTATATTTGAAAAAGAAAAAGAAATTATATTGTTGTTTTGTTGATTACAGAAAAGCGTTTGATAGTGTGAATAGAAACAAGTTATTATACAAACTTGCTACAAATGGAGTCACGGGAAAGTTGTTAAGTATTATTAAGCATATTTATTGTGAGTTAAAATCATGTGTCAGATATAAGTCTGAACTGTCAAATTATTTTTCGTCAACAACTGGACTTATGCAAGGAGAGGCTTTGTCGCCTTTTCTTTTTTCATTATATATTAATGATTTTGAAATGGATTGTATTCGAAGTTGTTGTGAACCTGTTGACTTCAGAGACCTTTCGCTTTTTCTTTTAATGTATGCTGATGATACTGTGTTAATAGCTAATTCAAGGGAGAGTCTACAGGGTATGTTGAATCAATTGTATCAATTTAGTAATGATTGGAATATTGGTGGGAACACAGATAAAACAAAAATAGTTGTTTTTCGACATGCGGGTAGAATGTGTAAAAATGATTTTTGGACCTATGACCAAAAGCATGTTGAGGTTGTTAATTGTTTCAATTATTTAGGAATCAATTTGAATTTTAATGGGAATTTTAATGTTACACAGAAAACAATTGCAATGCAGGGTAGGAAATGTATGTTTGGTATTCTAAAACTATGTAATGAAACTTATTTAATTATTGAGACTAAATTAAGCATTTTTGACACCTATGTATCTAGCGTTCTTAACTATGGCTCCGAAATATGGGGTTTTCATTCTGGTGATGAAATAGAACGAGTTCACACAAATTTTTGTAAAAGAATTTTGAAAGTTAAAAAATGTACGTCAAACTTTATGGTTTATTCAGAGTTAGGTCGTCTACCTATGAGTATTATACGTAAATTGCGTATCATTAAGTATTGGTTGAAATTGATTAAAACAGAAAATTGTATATTACGCAATGTATATGAGGAAATGGTCTCACAGTTGATACCAAATACATGGTGTTTTAATGTCAGAGAATTATTAGTATCTCTGGGTATGCATGAAGTCTGGCTTTCACAAAATGTGGCTAACACTAATGTTTTCTTAAAAATTGTAAAGCAGAGGTTGTCTGATTTTTAGCTCACCTGAACCGAAGGTTCAAGTGAGCTTTTCTGATCACCTGCTGTCCGTCGTCCGTCCGTCCGTCCGTCCGTCTGTCTGTCCGTCCGTCTGTAAACTTTTCACATTTTTGACTTCTTCTCTAGAACCACTGAGCCAAATTTAACCAAACTTAAGACAAAGCATCCTTATGAGAAGGGGATTCTAAATTGTTAAAATAAAGGTCACAACCCTTTTTAAAAGGGAGATAATTGCGAAACTGCGAAAATTGGGTGGGTGTCTTAAAAAATCTTCTTCTTAAGAACCACTACACCAGATATACCAATATATACACCAAAGCTTGTATATATAGTGAAGATTCTAAATTGTAAAAATCGCGATCCCCGGGTCAATACTGGGGTCCCAAGAGGGGTTCAAAGTTGATTAAAAAAGACAAATTTAACATAGAAATATATGGGGGGAAATGTTTTTAAAAATGTATTCTCAAGGACTACAGTTCTAAAATTAGTGAGATTAATATACAAGTACCCTAAAAGTGTAGATTCTAAATTGTGAAAACCGTGATCCCTGGACTAATACTACATACGGCTCCAAAATATGTTCAAAGTTTAACATAGACTTATATAATGGGAAAATGTTTTAAACTCTTCTTTTTAAGAATTACAATGCTACAGTTTGTGAGATTACTGTGCAATCATTCTGAGATAGTGCAGGTTCTAAATTGTTTAAATCATGTTTTATTAAAAGAAGTATTAAAAAAAAAAGAAATTTCCATGATAAGATTATCATCGTTAAATTATCTGGTTACACATGTGTATGTTTATCGACTAGTTTTTTGTTTTTTTGGAATTTCAATCCCGACATCAATAACTCAAGTGATCGGGATCAAAGATCATAAATTCAAACAACTTCAAAAAGGTGTGGATCTTAGTTTTTACGAAGTTTTGATTCACAAACACACAGTTAGGAAAGATAAAGGAACAAAAGATATGGAAAAAAAGTAGGAATCATTGATAGACTTTATCAACTATATATAGACTTTCCATGTTTTTTGAGTTTAGTCTATAAGACAGATGATCGATGAACATACTTGCCAACCTCCAACATGTGAAAATCTGGTCATGACCAGATTTGGAAAGTAAAAAATCTGGTCATAGCGCGTAACGACATTCACGACATATTTATCATGCATTTCATAGGTATATACAATAGAAATATGTGTTAAATCTTATGTGTAATACTTTATTGCAAAGAAGCATTTTAACTAACAGTTGCTGATTTTGAATTTTGTAAAGTGATCCGACACAGAAAATGGTAGGTTGTGTTCAGCTGAAAAAAAAAATGCAAAAAGAGTTTCTGCTACATTATCCTTGCTTTTGAACTCTGTAAATGATGGCATGTAGAAAGTTGTAAGTGACTTGGAAGACTTTTGTGTATTAAAAAGCATTCTATACATGACTTAGCGTTTTTGAATGTTTAGTTAGATCAGTTTGGGCACAAAATCCAATATTTAAATGTGCGATACATAGAACGCAAAAGCCTCGTTTTGTACTCGATTACTTTGTTTTACCTATAGGAATTCATTTTCCCAGATATGTTCATAGGTACAAAAATATCGTTTTCTTTTTGTTGGTTTTGATTCCGCTGGCCCCGATGAAGACCTTTTCTTATTGGAAGCTATCACACTTAATGATTTAAACCTTCGCTTAGTCAAAACAACTCATGATAATAATTACACTTAATGTGTCTGTTATAGCCATCGGCATTGTTTACGCGTTACGAAATCCAAGCTCAGCTTGGGTTCATAACTGGAAGTCAAACGCGCAACGTAATTTACGAACCAAATCCGGAAATCGGGAGATTTTCGGGTTGTTCGACAAAAATAGGGTGAAAAGCATGACCCGCCGGGTCATAAAAAATAATTGGGTGAGGGGTTGAAAAATCGGGTGTGACCCGACGAAATCGGGTCAGTTGGCAAGTATGTCGATGAAAATGCAAAATCTAACATGCCTAATGTCCTCATCACACCTGCAATATTTTTATTTGATGAATCGATAAAGAAGCTTTTAATGATTGAAATACAAAACAGATGCCAATATCATCTTTTAATTATTTAATGAATATAATTCAATTTTTTCAGTGAAATTGGATTTTTTTTTTTTACTGCAGATGGATATTTTAGAGCTTAAAATTCAGTCTCAGTTGATATGTAAAATAACTATGAATAAAAACATGCCAAAGATAAAATTGTTTCTTCTTTTTATATATTGTTTAATGTATGGCAAAATCTTGAAATATATGAGTTTTACAATATTTATTCAGAGTTCTTTTCATAATAAACCCTTTCGAAATAAAATGATACAAGGACTATTGTTCAGGTGAGCGATTTGTGGCCCATGGGCCTCTTGTTTTATTCAGGAAAGAGACGCATTTTTCGAGTCATCCTCTAAATGTTTATTGTACAAGTATCTGCCTGACACTTTTTCGTTACAATTTTATTTGAGTAAAATATTCCGGAAAACCTTGTTGTCCTTTTAACAAAATATAGACTGTCATCGCATATGCTTTTGGTAGAGCAAGGCCGTTATAATGGAACTGTCAGATCGATGCGTATCTGTAAATATTGTAATTTAGGTGAAGTCGAGGATGAATTCCATTTCATACTTATTTCATACTTGTCCATTTTATAAAAGTCTACGGGTATTGTATTTAAAAAAATATTACTGGTCTCGTCCTTCAATGTTTAAGTTAGTTCAACTCCTTGCCATTCATAATCGCAAACAATTGTGCCATCTCGCAATGTTTCTGCGTGAGGCAGGTAAAAAACGGGATGTCGGATAACTAGTACATCCAACTGATGTATTATTACTATCACTATTATTATTAATATTACTATTATTATCATTATTATCATTATTATAATCATTTGATTTATTGATTTATAGGGTCTCTCCTCCTATGAATGTACATGTATGAATAATATTTTTTTTAGAATATTGTTTAACGTCAATAGCGAACTGTTTGATTTTGATTGGATAGAGTGTAGCATTATATATTTATAATTATGTACATATGTTTCAACAGCTTATAATTCATTTGAATTTAGCCAATAAACAATACAATACAATAAATTCGCTGGTAAAAATTCGAATCCTGTTTATTCTGTAAACCGCCGCGATGAAAAAAACGACTGCTTATAATTAAAGAGAGTTATCTCCCGTAGTCCGGCCACTTATCGATCGATCGGTGATTAATGCTCAATTATCGACAACTATTTCTGTCGATGCTATTGATTTAAACAACTTTGAATATAGGCCCAAACTAGCAACTTATTTCAGTTTATACCGTTGAGTCTGGTTATAAATAAATTCACATTTTTTTGCCATAATTAGATTATGGAATTTTCAGGCCGTGATCCAGCATACTGCGGGAGTAAGACTGCCGATATCGTTTGTCATCCCCTCATTATACCTCGAAACGTTGTTATCTCAAATCAGGCACCAAACAATGACGAGAAATGAATATCATCAGCAAATCTAAATGTTTAAATATTCTTATCATAAAATTTTGTATTTATGGCAAACGTAGATTAAATATGTTTTATCTCCTACGAGATATAATCGCACTTGTGTTTTGTTTCCATAATTTTTAAACCCCTTTTCGCCATTTTAAAAAAAAAGGTATTTACTAGTGAAACCCATTATGGATAAAGGAACTAATTCTTTGCAATGCCTTTGAGTTGCATTAAAAAAATCTAGCTGGATTCGGAGCTGTGTATGTGAACACCCTTGCCCGCGGCCGAGGAAATAGGTCGTGACTGGACTAGCGAGCGGTCTGCCTGCCGTTATCTTACACCCCTGCGAATGTAATTGTCATTTAAATTCTAGACCACGTGGTTTTATTTGACCCTTTCAGTTTCGCAGTAAAAATTGGGCCTCGTGTTTATATTCTATTTCATAGAATTTAGGTACTAGTAGTCAAATATAAAATCTAGAGGTTTATTGATTTTAAACTTTACCTTCATTAATTGGTGGAAAACATGTGTCTAAAAAAAATGTGAAAATACAAAAAAAATTAAGATATGGCTAAAATAGTTTTTGTCTGCTGTTGCAACAATTAACATGCTAAGAAGAGATCCCCCTGAGGATTAGTTTTCGATCCGCGCCTGACCTAGTAATAGCATCAATAGTGAAACAGACTATACCACTTAATGCAGAATGTTCCTTGAAAATGGCTCGATATACAAAGTTTTTATGCAATACAGACACCCATTATCTTTTTTTTTTAAAATATGGTTTTGCACACCAAAAGCACCAAACATAGATATGATTTTATTAAGCTACGCAATGTTTATATTTTCAACCACTCAACACGTGGTTGAACACGAACCATAACTATGTTCTAAATATCATCGTTTAATATAAAAAACCGCTAAATGGTGAAATAAGACATTCATCTTTAAAGAGTGTCATGTTTTAACATAAATCATAGTAGGGTACGATATAAAAAACAACCAGTACTTACGTATTTTGAGAAAATTATCCGAACACATACTTCCGCTCGAAATTTCACAGGAACTGAACAAATCTCGGTGAAGTCTCGTGAACTTTCATTCGAGCACCTCTGGATTTATTACATACTTAGCAACGATAAAGAAAACATTCCGAACACATTCGCAGGGGTGTCTAATACACAAGATTTTCGTCTTGCTGTAATGCACACACGGGCTTATATATGAAGCTTTAAACACAACAAATCTGATTTTTAAGATTTTAATAGTAAATAAAAAATATACTTTTACCTACTACCATAGAAAGTGTACCAGGTTACTTCTATATCAGTATATCTGATACTGCTGCACATACCAGATTTGGAGATGTTCAACAAGGTAGACAATATTCTGTTTGACTGTCCTCTTCTCAGTTTCATCAGAAATATGGTCATACTTTCCTCACTTCCTTGATGGGGTTGGCTTCACCCTGCCCTCTACATGCTTCATCATGTCATCAAAAGCTGCCTTTGAAATGCCTAGAATATTAATATAATCTTTGTTTTGGAGGTGGCTGGCTTTCAAAGTAAAGTCTTAATCTCTCATTTCGCAATCCCTCTGAGTGTAGAAACCTGATCAACTGAGTAACTGAGTACATGTTCAATGTTGTTGTTGTTGCTGAAGTCAGGTTCACATCCTCAATGTTCCTATGTAAGTGATTTGGACAGCATCTTGATCCAGCAGGTATTATTATTTCGTGTGATATGACTAGTCTATGCCTCACATCAACTGGCACCACAACAAGCTTACGGTCTGGTCTTTTACATAGGCAGCATGAATAATTTGTTAAATTCACTGTGAAAAAAAAAGCTTACGAATTTTTGCATTTTACTGAACTTATTTAGATTTTAAAGCATTTTATTATTATAACTTGATATAAGTGCACAATTTATTTGTAGCAATACACATCCGGTTACCAATTAGATGTTGTCTGTTCCACACGGGGGTTAATTTATCGTAGATATGTTGGTGTTTGTGGTTCTGATACACGTTGGATTTTGTTTAATACAGAAAGTATTTTGCCACTCCTAAGCCATTATCGGTCAAAGTGAAAAGTGAAATTAGTCATTGTTTGTCAGGATAGACGATATATTTACATCCAACATCAAACCCAGCTTGACCTTCAGACATTTTTTTTTCTGAAATAACTAAAAATTAAAACAAAATTCAAAGATTAGAACCTAGTTAGTGTTTGAATAGTACCAACTGCTTTTCATAAATTACTATGTCAATTCAATTCAATTTATTTCACTCAAACCGTCAACGTGACGGTACATGAGGTACATGTTTATAAATAATTACAAATGTAGTATAGATTCAGAGGTATGTGTGCAGTACTCTTATTCTATTTCTAAAAACAGATGGGTGATGCATATCTACTACCTTCAGGCGGTATGTAAACAACGCCGCATAATGAGTCGTCAGCGGAGTTTGGTATCACTTTGTCTAATTTAAACCAAAACACATATTTACAGTCTGTGTTAATTATTTTTATATATTTAACAATTATCCCTAATAGCTATGACTATTCTACCAGAGCGGGTATATGTAAGTTTGCGTCTGTTTTACATGAATGTTACATAACCTGGTGTTTGAATATAATCACAGTCGTCGGTTCTGGTTTCAGTAAGACCTAGCAGACCATAATTAGTAATTAAGTCTATAAATTCTTGATATTTTAACTTTTTCTCTTGTTATTTATTACGGCCCTGTTTGCTTCTGCCGTTTCCTTAACTGAATCGAAGACTTCTCCTAAGGAGCTCACATTGGATTCTAGATTTTTGCATTCGAATTTCACACTTTTCACATCATCATCTAACTTCCTTGCGCGGGATTCCATTGCGTCAATAGAACCCCGAATTTCTCTTCAAGACAAATTTTCTCCCTCAATCGTGTTCTAACGATTTATTTAGGTTATCGTTTTTTAATTCAATGCTCGCAAGTTTTGTGTTCGTTTGGAGTAGGAGGGTATGTACAGATTCCAAAGTCACATCACCCTGAATATTTACTGTTGGCTGACCATATATGATTGAGTGACTTGTCTCAAGAAATTTCAGACATTATACAGTTATAGTAATTCACTTTAATCCTAGTTTGTAATGATTTGCATTTGTACAAATAGACATAAGTCTTTATAAGTCTACATAAGTTTCAGGACACAGGTTTGGAGACCACGGATCGCTGCACTACTACATTACAATGTGGCTCAAACAAGATGTGAGTGAGTTGATCTCACAATCACACACACACAAATAGATGCATGTATAGGAAGTGTTTGATAGCATAGGTATACAACCTACCTGTTAAATAATCCAGTAGTTTTAACAGAGTTGGATTCTCATTCACAAGGCATGTGCACAGGCACGTAGCATCGTTTTTGAAAGTGAGGGGGCCAGACCCTTCCAAAAAATCATTTCCTAATTTCCATACCAATATTTTTCTCACTTCCAAAAAAGTGGGGGGCCAACTCCTTTATAATTCATTTTTTTATATGTAAATTTTAAATATGTTGTTGCTGCGAGAAAAAGTGGGGGGGGGGGGGCAGGCCCCCCCTGGCCCCCCTGATGCTACGTGCCTGGTGCATATGCGGAAATACAGTCTCTTATAATTGTTTAAGACTTAGGGTTTTTTTTAAATTTTCACCGGAGCCCAAAACAACAACGACTTACCGGCTTGGTGACCTCTGACCTACCTTATGGATTGATTTGCTAAATCAATAACTGAGTCGCCTCCCGTTTCGCTTTATGCCTTCATGTACATGTAGTCAGAATTATGTTCTAATTCACCCGTTCAACCGAACATAAAATATTTATAAACTAAAACTCAAAACACCAATATATAGGAACAGCTCGCCTGCGGGAGTGCAACATTCTTTTATATTACATCATATACATGTACAATCAACTTTCCGTTTCCCTTCTTTCAACATTCTACAATGTAAAAAAACATATTATCAACATCGATATACCAAAATAACAAATTGAGTGTGTGGGTGGGGGTCTGTTGCACGATAAGCTGCGAGTTCTCAAATAACTTCTACTACTTCAAGCACGTACCCAGGTAACTTTCAATTCGCCTGAGTAACTTAATTTACAACCAGTCAGAGATTAGATTATATAACAACAACATTCAACACGTGTTACTTGTTTCATTTATAAACGCATTTATCATTGGATGTGGAATAAGAAATGAACTTTTTATAGCGTTGATTTCTTTTTTAAAAATCGTTCTTTAGGGTCTGTATATATTTTAAAATGCGATGTGTCGAACAGATACATGTAGATCTCAAACTTGTCGATGAGAAAGAGACCATATGAAATAAACAAGAAATAGTATATATACAATATAGATTTTTTTTTCGGCATATAATAGAGTGGCTTTGAAAAATTCGTATCGGTTAAATAAGAAATTTAATTATTCCTTTTATTGTTCCTTCTTTTGGAAAAAAAAATTGCAATACGCATATTTTGACAGATCACATACAATATTGTGACCCACGGAAAATGTACAAGTCGGAATGCGTTTTAAAAGTTTTTTTTTTTTTAACTCTGCAAACTTATGACAATATTCTGGAGTCGGAAACATTTTACACGATGATAATATCATAACAGTACACATTATAAAGTATGTTTTATAAGCCTACTAGTTTGACAGTCTTTTGTAATGTTAAATATTGCTTACTGTACTAAATCTAAAAAAAATATATTATTTCTTTTAAAGTGACTAACAATAAATTTTCATGCCTTGAAATTGAATTGCGAACTGGTGTTGTAATCAAGCAGATCGAAATATTGCAAAGAAGGTAATCAGTGCTGTCATCTTCGAACTCTGCACGCTCCAGGTGATTAGACGACAATTTATTATTTTCATTAATATATATTTTTTGTATGGGATGAATTCGTGTCGGAAAATAAAAAGTATGTTAAAACGAACCTTTGGTAGTAATGCTTGATTTTCTATTTAATACTTTTTTTCTGAGAGGAATGCGCCCCATTTCAAATCGGGGGTAGAAGTTTGCAAATTAAAAGAAAATATCCGGAAAAATAAAAACCGAAATAGGATTAGGCAGTTAGCATTACCAAGTACACTTCTTATTTATCAAAAATAGCAAACTTAGAATAAATAGTTTATTTTTCAGGAAATAGCTAGGCCATTTGTAGTACTTTCTGACCCTTGTTCTTTGTATGATTCTCTAACTGGTTTTGTTGCTCATGGCATTATTTTAAAGCATGAAAAGTACCTTGTTGGTGAATAAATATTACACTTCACGCGTAGTCCTTTTGCCATATAACTGTCGATTTTGCGCAACTGATCACATGACTTTTTTCAAATCCTGAGCCCGATCTCAATAATATTACTCTCGGTTTTAATCACAGTAGTATAAAGAGATATGATTATACGTTTCTGCATTTTTTTTCTGAGGAAAAATGAACTCTAAATTTTAAACTAATCTTTTATTGGTGCATGGATTTCCATAAATTAAATTACAATGTAGGATTTAATTAAATAAATGCTGAAATGAGTATAATTTTTACAGTCGTATCATACAGGTAAAACGGGGATGTTTTGATGTTCTCGAAATCTAATCTCTTAATTACTTTTTAACAAATTTTCATTCTTATTTATATTATTATTATTACAACAAATAAAATCCCTTCAGCTTACATAAAAATATCATGAACAAAAAATTAACAATTGGCATATTTTCAACAAATTTCCCTAAGATACAATTTATCAATGATATCATAAGCAAAAGATCCCCCCTCCCACCCCGATAAAAAAACAATTCTGGATAGTAAATGGCTGAAATGTGAATCTTCAGAGAATTGATACGGTGGTAAATTTGCATGCTTAAAAAATCATCAACATGTAGACTAGGTTGCACTAAAATGGAAATTACAAGTACAAATAAACAATGTTGTATATGTAGCAGAATTATAACGATATCAGTTGCCATCCGCTTTAAATAAAATAAACGTGTATTTTTTATTGAGGATTGTTAGTAAAATATGAAGAAAAAAAAATACATGTATGGAGATTTTTCACTAAAAGGACTTATACTCTTCTTTAAAAAAAAAGCACCCACAGAAAAGGTGTGGTGATTTTCTCCAAGTATAGGTTTAGGTTTATCCAAATAACTCAAGAAAATTTAAATTGTAAATTTAAGAATTGTAGACATATTCATCTTAAGCACATGGCTATAAATACCAAAATTGGCTGGGAAACCCCTACTGAAATACATATTTTCGGAAAGACCATATCCCCTACCCCTTCTAACCATTTTCCTTGACCGTTGGGACATGCAATGTAAAATACTGGTAAATGTTTCATGTGTACATAAATACGGGATGTAAAATGACCTAATAAGAAAATTAATAATACCAGGTGCCTGGACCCGACCAGTGCCGAATTATGTGTGTAAACCTAGGGTTTACACGTCCTAGGGGCTCTGTCGTACACAGGTAAATATATTCAAGGTAACATCTGTTCAGCTTAAAGCTATACACACTATATACACATTATATTCAATTTTGAATAACGGTGAAAATGTATGTGTTTGATTACTTACAACAGTTACTTTTATGCTGTTAATTATAATGCCCAATTTGATCACGTAACAAAAATATCAAATATTAAACAATAAAAAAATATTTATAGGGTGAACATCTTTATAATTGTAATTGTTTAACAAATGAAATGGTATTTTCAGTAAAGCATAAATTTGTTTGATAAACAAGTGCAAACAAAAGGGAAAAATACATATCAATGAATACTTCCTTTAAAAAATGACTTAGACCTATGTGTTTCCCCTATGTGTTATTTTTAGATCCTGTAAGTGTTAATGCAAAAGTAAGGGTATCGTGAATGACATACGTATTTTACTCATAATACATGTATATATTTCCAATGAACAACTGCTAAGCATATTAAAAATCAAGTCGGATATTTAATTAGGCAAACAATAACTGCTACCTGATTTCCCGCGGACATACGCAATGAGATCGGTTTCGCTCTTCTGTCATCAATATTCATGAGAAGGTGATACTTTCCTGGCAGGAAATTAAACAGTTAAAAATCTATATCTTTGTAACGAGATGGAATTTACCAGTGTAATTTACAGAATAAAGGTAACTTTTATAGGTAGACAAACACAAACACGCGTTTTCACTGTCATTCGAAATTGACGCAAATTATAGCTTTATTCCTTTTTAAATAAAGTTTCTCATGTATTTTTAAAAAAATCTTTATTGACACTGTATTTTTCTAACGCAATATTATTCTCTCATAACTATGGCTATATTAAATATATTATATTTTTTATGTGTTATTTATTCATCTTGATTCAACATATGATAATCAGCATTAGAGATATTTGGCAAACGTTTCATTCCGCAAGCATACATGTATGCATGAACGAAGTGCCCCTGCTCCTGGAAAACGCAAAATTTATTAGTTTTCATTGTAGAACTATCAAAAATATGCAATGGTCCCCCCCACCCCACCCCACCCCCCCACCCCATAACCCCAGGGGCTCGTAACATAAAGGGTACTTAAGTCTAAGACAGTGCTTAAGTAGGACTTAAGTACATTCTTAGACTTAAGTCCGTAACTAGAGGAGTGCTTAGCTAGGGCAATTTACCCAAAACTTAGGCAGCCGGTAGAGGTGACTTAAGTATGTCTTAAGTATTGTTTACATATAATTTGAGGTTTTAATGCAATTCCCTCAGAATTAAAAATGTGAATACAGTGTATTTAATATGATATGAAGCACACAAGTAAATATCTACATATTTACATGTGTATAAAAAAAGTTAATGGCATGAACTGTCAATAATTATGATGGTGAGCATTTTCCACATTTAAGTGGGCTACTAAATAGTTTGTAAACACTGCTCATCGTTACAGAAGTAATTGGTATTCCAAGAATGGCAGCGATATATTTCCACATGCGGAATTTGAGAAAGAGAAGGACATTAAAAGAGAGGGAAATTCTATGTGATGAAATGGACGACGATTATATCATTTCAAGGTATAGACTTGATAGATTTTAATTCTCAGAGTGTGTGAATTTGTGAGGTTAGATGTTGAAAGGAAACAAAGAGAAATCACGCATTATGTGTGTCCTCCCAAGTTCTTACAGCATTGAGATATTACGCCACTGGTAGTTTTTTCAGCCTATAAGGGGATTCTCAGAGCATGTCTAGAATGACTGTTTCCTGAGTTATATCAGACATCTCAATAAGTATTGCAAATCATGCAGACGACTTCATCAAATTTCCTTACACAAATGCAGAAAAAATTAGTGTTATGCAAAAATATTATGAGTTGTCGAAATTTCCGAATGTTTTGGGTTGTATTGATGGAACTCAAGTTCCTATTAAAACACCATGCAAGGATGAACATTTATTTATCAATAGGAAGAACTTTCATTCAATAAATGTACAGGGTGTATGCGATTGCGACCTTCACAAATTTAGTAGCGAAGTGGCTAGGCAGTTCACATGATTCGTTCATATGGACAGACTCTGCACTTTCAACGAAGTTTGATTGTGGTATGTTTATTCTATTATTTGATTAATAAATAAAGTTCTGAAAGCTTATAGATTATTAATTTATTAAACGTTTGATAAAGTTCTTTCATAGCTATAATAGACTTCATAATTTAGTATCATTATTTTGAAACCAGAGTGTACATTTTACATAAACTTATACACTATCAAATACATTTTGTATGTATTTATTTAATAATATCGATAATATACATGTATATAAATGTAGGTGAAATAGGTGAAGGTTGGCTTCTAGGAGATTCTGCTTACCCACTTAGACCTTGGATGATGACCCCATATTTACAACCATCTACCCCAAGCGAAATTCGCTACAACACATATCATGCAAAGGCTAGAAACATCATAGAACGCTGTTTCGGTGTGTGGAAAGGTAGATTTAGGTGTTTGGATACAACTGGTGGGCCTCTAGTATTCGATCCAACGAAAGCGTGCAAGGTATTGCATGCTATAAATCATAGAAATTGTTTACTTGTATAAAATAATACAGTACAAATAATATACTTTATAATATGTACTGGAATTTCAGGTTATTGTTGCAACTGCTGTGTTGCACAATATGTGCATTAACAAAAAAATCCCTGTTCCGGAAAATGAGAAAGCTGCTCATAGCAATGACGACATAGTTTACGATGGAAATGCGAATGATGGAAGAGAGACAAGGCAAAATCTCGCACTAAGATTACGATGATTTTATTGAAAATTAGAGAATTCTGCTGGTGAAACATAGTATTTCGGCACTCTGTTGGCATCACAAATAATATAACCTCGTTTGCCTCTTTCTTCCTCTAAATAACATCTTCTCTCCTCCAACTCGAGTCTTCTTTCGTCAATGCAGTCTCTTCCTTTCTACCTGCATACGATGTGAAATGTAATAAAGTAATAATTATTATGTAATAAGACATTGTGCGTTTTTAAAATCGCACTTGAATATAATTAAAATTATGTGTCGAAAAAATTTACTAGTAATTTTTACACTTTATATTAATTATCAACATGTAAAATACATTGAGTCATTTTGTTTCAATATATACCGGGTAGTATAGGACGTCAACAATATCTATTGTGTACCTCTAATCTTTCTTTTTCTATCTGCAGGAGATTGTGCTCTTCATCGAGGGTGGAAGATCTCTTCCGTTTCCTATACTTGCATGGGACATGAGATATTTGCGTGGACTCACTGGATTTATATTCCTCTACCTCTCTGTACATAAGAAATTTGACTCATATTTAATGTTGTAATCGCTTAACATACTTACAACTGTTTCAAATTATGCTTAATATGGAAAATTAAACCTTATATGGAATAGAAAAGAATTGTGGCGTTAATTATAGCAGGTTGCAATTTACAGACCCTGAAACGTGCTGCTACACCAGTTGCACGGTTCAGTTCGTTACGCTTTTTGAACGGTACGGTTCGCTTTGTGAACGGTACGGTTCGTTTTGTGAACGGTACGGTTCGCTTTGTGAAAGCGTACGGTACGCTTTGTGAACGGAATGGTTCGCTTCTTGCACGGTACGCTTTGCTAAAAATAGCTGCACGCTTTGTGAACGGTTTGTGCGCTTTATTAAAGAGGTAGGCGTGGCCTGAACGCTTTGATTTTTCTCGATATAATTTCGTTTAGTTTTTGCCTGTTCTACTTCAGCAAGGTGGTAATTATGACATATGATAATTAAATTTTTTGTTTATTTATATGATATTTTACAAATGTATTTCAATCTATTTAAAATCAGAACTTTCATCCGTTCCCCTGTTTTTGATACGCTTTTTGTGAAACGTGTTCTCAGTGACAACCGGGAAGGGGGGGGGGTAATTTTTATTTTGATTAGTCTGTTATTATTAGTATTTAACTTTAGATAATTGTCATCATTAAGATAGATTAAAAGAACTGTTTGACTTTATCCGATATATTTTTGTTAATTCAGCGAGCTGTCGATAATTTTACAAAGCATCTTAAGTTTTTATTTCTATACATGTACTTGAATTGAAGTCATTAAATATTTCTAATCCATTTAAAATTGCTATAAAAAATTGCACCGACTTTATTCCGATATTTCTTAAGTTTCCTTTATTGTTGTCTTTATTCTCGGCTAGTTGTTATTTTTTATTCTCGGCTAGTTGTTATTTTTACAAGCATTTTTCTTTTTCCTTATTCATAATTCGTACAGTATGATCATTCTTTATTGCGTATTACTGTAGTACTATTGCCGATCAAATTGCCCTAGTGAATAGACGATGTAAAAGTACACGTAGTTAATGATAAGATAAACAATGAATTTCAGATAAGAAATCTTGAAATCAACTGTTAAATAGTTTTTGACACGAATTTTTATTCATTTAAATATTGATTCTATGATTTTCTGCACTTGTTCGTATACACAGATGATACCTACATGTAACCCGTCATCGCTTCTCTTATCTGAACTAAGACCACGTGTATAGTCAAACTATGACTATTAGTTTTTTAATTCCGTTAAACTATAAATGTACATATTTCTTTCGATATGTTTGCAACTGGATATACATAAGTCAATAGCTATCATTCTATTGAACAAGTGTCCGCTCTTCACTGTATGCATGCGATTTAGCTGACGATTTACAGATGCTGACTAACCTGTTTATATTTTATTTACCATTTTACACACATACTTGTAGTAAACAGGTCACGGAAAAATACCCCGTAATCAACAAATGAATGTTTAAAGTGATAAAAATATTATGAATTTATCTAGTAACAACAATAATACGACAGCGAGGGAAAAAGACTCTTATCGCCCGTACATTAAATATGTAATCATAAAGTCGGAAGGAAATTATTGTTGAATAATTTCAAATAGAAACACTCTTTTTAATAGAGTGAGAAAACATAAAACAAACACGTTTTTCATTCGATAATTTTCTTCTAGCCATATAGGAGGAACCAAGTAGCACGCGGCACATGGCGTGATCTGGGCTAAGTTCAAGATCGTAGCGGCTAGGTAGGGCTACGTAGCGGCTACGTTGTTGAACGGTATACTAGTCTAGCCGCTAGGTAGATATTCGTAGCCTAAATATTTTATGCTAAGCATCGAATTCAAGATGGCCACCTTAGTTACCACTTTGTAACAAACCCGAAATCTATTTATATAGTGATATTTTATTCCTCCTTTAAGTTATAATGAATCTTAACATGTATACTTCAGCTTGAAATTAATAAATTATGTCAATGTAATAAGTCTTTAGTTGAATATTTCCAACTTCAAGTCTGAGACCTAGCGGCTAACCTAGCGGTCCGTTCAATAGACCTAGATATCTACGACCTAGCGGCTAGGCTAGCAGCTACGATCTTGAACGCAGCCTTGTACTGTTATACCTAAACTGATTAACAGGCGAAGCACGTGGAGTCCTGAGATAAAATCCCGCTCAAATGACCAACTATAGAAACCCAAACCGAAATAATATAGTTCAGTGATAAAACTTAAATTTAAGTAATATAATCAACACACAAGTTCTCTCTCTCTCTCTCTCTCTCTCTCTCTCTCTCTCTCTCTCTCTCTCTCTCTCTCTCTCTCTCTCTAAAAGTTTGTACAGTAGACGATGTATTCAGACTGATCGCGACGGTTAAAATTTTGACGCTATATATCACATCACACATATTAGATTGAAAATAAATTTAAAAAGAGCTGTGTTTGTGCTTACATCTTCTTGCAAAATGTTAAATTCCATTCAACTATTTACAATGTATTTAATCAGTTTTTTTTGGTACATTAATGTACCCGGTAAATGATATTTTATTGCAAGTTAATATTTGTGAAAATCCCGCATGTATAGAGTCGCTGAATTGTTCTACCGATCCACGCGCCGATAGTCTTACGTGTAGTTGTGTACATATCTACAGACAGTTCTTTTGTTTTTTAGAGATTAAGGAAAGCCACGAAACAAACAAAGTAGAAGTAAGATATATTCAGACTATACACACGACAGGTTTGTCTGAGTTACCAAACAGGTGTCCGTGGAAAGGTGTGAATACCGGTATCTCGTGTACATCTATTTAAGCGTCCAAATATACAGAGTTAGTTGTAAAGTACAATAACTGCCAAAACAATAACACCTGTTGTGTATAGAACCCAAGATGAAAGACGCTGTTGTGTTTCAAATCAGCTTCTGTACACATATATCGCACGAGTGATTTTGGTTCATGTGAAATCACGTCGCCATTACCAGCTATGCGGGAAATAAAGTTGACTGTTATTTTATGGAATGTGTGTACTTTTTTTCATTCAATACTTGCATTTAATTAACTAAGATTGTGTACATGTATCTATCTACATGTAAAACATATCATATTAGAGTGATTTTTTGTTTATTTATTGCTACATTAATAGTTGAAGTACAAATCACCCGAGTCACCGGTAATATGTGATTGTCATTTACTACAGCACGTCCACATATATTTAAAAATATGATCTGAAATGTTTTCTTTTCTCATTTTTAATTGGTTTAAAGTTTAGCTGTAGATTAATTAACAAGACTAAGGGTCCGCGTAACTTAAGTCGGTATTCTTTTTTTTTTAATTTGAAAATTCCAACCCTTGTTTAGTCATAATGTATTTATTTCTATACATACGCTATTTTTTTAACGTCTCAGTTAACGATCTCTCTCTGTCTATCTGTCTGTTTCTCTCTCTCTCTCTCATTCATCTCTCTCTCAGTCATCTTTCTCCCTCTCCTGAGAATCATTGAAAGCTATGTAAGGTCCAGTATGTACCCAATGTTTCAAACATTTCATAAAAATAATCAAAATAGTATAACAACGAATTGTGTGAACATTAATAGTTTACAATGTTTAAGAAATCGGCGATGCAAGTTTTGAAATGATTACGGTCTTAGAAAGGAAATTAAATTAAAATATTTCGTAACTGGTTTAATAAGAAGAACAGTTTTTTAATCTTAGTATGGGATTTCTAATCCAGTATAAAAAAAATCTTGCAAAATATTGAACTTAACTGGTCAGCGATAATCTCCGTCCGTATTCATCGAAAGACATTAGGTCAATAAGCCGTATATGGAAGTTGCACGCTTATTGCACGGTACGGTACGCTTTTTTGTTCGCTGGAGGAGGGTCTTGCATAAATTATCTTGCATGCTTTTTGCACGATAAGGTTCGTTTTGTGAACGGTACGGTTCGCTTTGTGAACGGTACGTTTCGTTTTGTGAACGGTACGGTACGCTTTGTGAACGGTACGTTTCGTTTTGTGAACGGTACGGTTCGTTTCTTGCACAGAACGGTACGGTTCGTTTTAGAGGTGTAGTAGCACGTTGCAGGGTCTGTACCTATCCTCCCCGTGTACATGCTCAACAGGTTGTGTGATGGTGCTTGTACAATCTCTGCTGTCGTATCCGCCGGGGATCCCCTGAATGGCTGTTTGGCCCATAGTCTCAGCTATTTTTTGTTGAATGGGACTGAGTTTTTCTCTCGCCGAAACTCCTCCCCCGGTCTTTCTGGCTTCCTTACGGGCAGTTGATAACTTCTTCTTTGTGTCACAAGAAATGTTTCAATCTCCATTTCTTTTTCACATCTTCCGCCGACCTCTCCACACCGCAGCTGACGGCGCTGACCTATCATAATAGAAATTATGATAATTAAGGTGATTTATTTTAGTATTTTTATGTGGTATAAAAGAAAGAACAAGAAGGAAATAATGTTCTAATTGTTGGGGATTAATTCATATACATGTATCTAAGCAAATGAGTAATTATTAATCAATGAACTTGTATTGCATTGTGAAAAAAAAATATAGGTATATAAGTATGTTACTTTGAAGCAATACTTGTCCACATTCTTTGCTTGCTGGAATTTGTGGCTATATCTGAGAAGGCGGAATTCAAAATATCCTTATTATGTTGTACTTCTTCGATTAGAATTTCGATTTCGATATTGGTGTAGTTTGGTTTCCGTGCCATGTCTGCCACAATGACTTGTGACTACCAGTATTTTTCTCAATATAAAGTGTTTACAACAAAAGACTGGATGCGTCGGTGTAAACAAATGTTACGTTCATCCACTGAACTCATATCACCATGAGCTTGTGTTATATACATTTTAACAAGATTATTGACATTGCTGAAGTTAACGACATTTTATAAAACAAAGTCTTTTACCATCATATCTAAAATATCAACGACACCTAATACTTGTATCAATGTTTAAACCACATATCTACTTTAATTTATGATAATTCATCATAAATACACTCAACTTCTGTAAAAGAAATGGACAATTCATAATGACTTTTACACATAAGCATGACTTAGCTAAGACATTGCTAAGTTTGCTTTATATTACGGACTAAGACGTACTTAAGAAGGACTTAGGCATGTCCTAAGATTCCGCCTAAGTCCTACTTATGACCCTACTATAGTCAAATTCTTAGCACGCTTAATGTTACGAGCCCCTGGTTTCAACGCCTATGAAGTGTATGCCAATTATTCAGTTTGTTTAGTTTATATATCGCCTTGCATGTGCAAGCAATGATTACGGTCCATACTTAACATAATATGCAATACCGTGAATGTAAGCAACAATGAATAGCCACAAGTTTCATCACTATCGCTCACGTTAGTACACGGACTTGCTATGGTCCCTTGACCAGACCGACCATCTTAGCCGCCGCGAATAACGTGTACTGTGTGCATTCAACCGGAAAATGATTTCCTGTCAGAATGTGGTAAGGTGGTATAGGATACCTCCCTGTTGCGACTTACTTTCGGCCTGGAATAATTTATAGTATCTTATAACTGATAATAAAAAAATAATCCGACCTAATCCCATACTACTTATGTACAACACTTTATTTACATTGATTGTTTTCACTGTAAACAAAGATCATTTAATTGATTGGACAATTTTGGGAACGTTCATTACATTATTAAAAATCAATAAATGAAAAGCAATAACTTTAACACAAAAATGCAATGTTAAGCGTCCCGCTTCATTGATAATTTAAAAGGCATATTTTTTTTTATACACTTCGTTTAATTCTGAAGTCTCAGTGATTAATCTTTGAGGCGATAATGCTTGTGTGTATATACGTTAAACACTTGTAAAGCTATAAATCGATTTTCATTAATTCCGAGCAAAAGACCTAGTTTATCAATATACCTGTGTAATATGTACGTCTGGCATTGCTTTGTCAATGAATATTACGTCTGTGACATGTGTAATGCATTAACATGAGTTTTTAAGTCATTGATGTTTTTAATGCCTGCAAATTTTCTAACTTTTAACTGCGTTTACGATTGCTCCAAAATGCTGATTTTTTTCTTCATTTGGCATAATTAACAACATGTAATTTACCTGCAGATATATAGACAGCGCTGTAAAATGATGATGAAATTTGTCCTGTTATACATCGTTGTAATCAACTGCCGCAGTGACGACAAACAACCGTATACTGCTGAGCAGTGTGTTGGTGGGGACTGCTCTGGCCGCCACAGTGTGTTATGTACCACAGACAAACTACTCTCTCTCTCTCTCTCTCTCTCTCTCTCTATTTGTAATTATTTTTGGTACTTGTACTTAGTATCTAGTATAGATACGTAGCTTTTGACACATTTCTACAATGCTATTCAGCTGTCCAAACACAGTACATGTATGTATGTTGTATTCAGCTGGAAGTTACGACTTCAGTTACACGGATCTTGTCCTGCTGAGGACCCCTGTCCTTGTTGTCAACTTCCCCAGGAATCAGCCCGTCCAAGGTAAGAGTAACATTTTCTCGTATTCCATGTTTTCTACTCCAGTGAAATATATAATCTGTCTTCAAGAACACTTTACTTTCTTTATATGTTTTACTTATATTTAAAATTCTTGGCATCCATGCAATCGTATTTCAGTCTACTAAATGTATCTGATGTTCATCAGTAGAAAAACATTATTTGCAGCAAATTCACTAAAAAATAGTCTAATAAATAGACAAGTTAAGATTGGTTCAAGAAATATTACCTTAAACGATAGTTTTTAATCACTTAGATCTACGTAGGTCAGTTGTTTTGAATAGTGTTTATAATTATGTGAAGGAGCCGTCAGTCGGTAACATCTATGCCCCGAGGCATATTTTGATCCGATTAACACTTGTTCTCACGCAAGTTGATAAAAAAAATATGCAGTGCAAGATGCGTTAACGTTGCATTTTACATACATAACGAATCTTTAGAAAGTGTAAAGTGAAATGTAGTAGTGCTACCTGCTACTGTTACAAAAATAACTAAAACAGAGAAAACAGCAAATACACCCCCCTTCCAACCCCCCCCCCCCCCTCATTTTATCTTTATAAACATTTCTTTTTCTCATTAAAAAAAACGAAGAAAAATGTTGACTGCCTCATAGGTATATAATTTTATATTGTTATACTTTCATGTTAAATACTGTAATCTGATTGGTTAAGACGCAGTTAATAATATTTACTATTACCCTCAGCGTTAGCAACGCACTTGCAATTGGCAACGGGTAACATTAAAAAATGTTACATGCGCGAAAATTTTGCGCGTACGGTTCGCTGTAGAGTTCACGTTATTCCTATATAAAAGCAGTAAAATGTTCTTCAAAATTTTAAAAAAAGACATTCAGTATAACAAAATAAATAGTGCCTGTTTGGGAGGATAACAGTTGAAATTGACACCCCTCGAAAACCATTGTCAACCTCCGCTTCGCGTCGGTTGACAATGGCTTCGCGTCGGTTGACAATGGTTTTCTCGGGGTGTCAATTTCAACTGTTACCCTCCCAAACAGGCACTATTTATATATTGTTAAATTAAATAAATCAAAAAGATTGTAGGAGACCATTATAGGTTTTTTTTTTTAATGTTTACGCGCATTATAGTAAATTGGTGTATTTATACTTTTTATAAAACAATTTGTACTAAATAATAAATCACAAAAAACAAAATACAGATAAAAATATTAAGATTTTGGATAATAAAAATCTTGTTTGAATGAATTTTCTATTGATCAGTAGTTGAGCTTTGCCATTGTGCATTAATGACTTTATGATGAAATGAATCTATGTAAAATTTGTTTATATAAAGTAGTGTTTAAGAAAATGTCAGATATATACGCCTTTACATTCAGAATAATCCTATCCACAGGGTTATTTTTCTTAAATTGGAATGAATCCACAGTACCACTAGTACTCTTCATTTCCAATTACTCCTAAAGTATAGCAACATTGGGTGCATGTTGATATTTTGACTCCCACTAAAAACAAGGCGGTAAAATTTAGTACTTTTACATCAAAGGTTAAAAAAACAGATGATTGCTAATCACAGTTTTTTTATTCTGTTTAAAGAAACTCGCTTTTGCAGTATATTTCAATTTGCTTCGAAGTGTTCAAACTACTTGCGGAAAATGACAATTACCTATATATTCTTATAGTAAATGTGTATGGGTTTTTTCAGATGGTCCTAAAAAGAACCAAAGTAAAGGTTTTTTAAAACCTTTTTAACTAAACTAGAAATAGTTAAAATAGCATAAAATAAAAAAAGAGGTTTGCTATAGTTGTTTTTACCCAAAAAGACCAAAACAACCTCCTTCAATAGTAAATTTATGATTTTTTTTACAATGCATCTAAAACATGTAGAGCTATAACTTGCAACAAATAGTCAAAAAGGAAATACAAATTTTGTAAAGATAAAAAGAAGGTTTACAGTTTTATCAAGAGTCCCACCCTTCCACCATATTTTCTGTTTCTTTGGGCATGACTTTCATAATATTCGTAGATATATACATCATGTGTGAACGAGTAGAGGATGTTATATTTCGTTACAAGAAAGGTAATATAACCAGATGCCTCTTAATGGCAAGTAATCCCGATCAGTGCCGAAATACGCATGCCCGTAAGACCTCAGGGTTAACAAGTCTTAGGCACTCTGTCGTAAACGGGTGGTTACACATATATAAGTCAGGTCAGTTTTCTGTTGAATACCATTTTTTGGATGATTGCCTGGTGTGATATTGTCCAAAGTTAAGGGTAAGATCTTTTTACACTTTATGTTACTTTTTTATAAAAAATTTCTGATGCCTTTTTAAATTCCAATTCATTGAGAAAATGCTGGCCGTGTAATGTTTCTCACTCAATGTTACTTTCTCACAAGTTAACGAGTTGCATATATCGATGACATTCTTTATATGCGATTTATCAAACCTGTCATCATATTCTAATTTGTAGATAGGATATCCGGCAAAGTTAACTTCTCAGCATGTTAGCGTATTTCTTAATGTATGTGTACCTTAGATCGATACTTTTTTGCATGGAGTTTAGTGCATGCGCCGGTTGAGTTGCCTCCCCCTCCTCCTTGAAAATTCAAATTGTATAAATTTACATTGTAGACTTATCGAAGATATGCTTCGGGATCCCCTCCTCCTCCGACCGGCAAACTTAAATATCTCTCGGACCCTATCCCCGTTAGATTTTTTTTTATCAGAATCTGCACATATTGCTGTGGGTTTTCTTTTTCTTATCGAAACGTTTTCAACCACAAATGGCTTACTAGCTTGCAAGGGCAAAACTATGGAGAACATTTACTGTATATAACACCTTAAAAATACAAAACACAAACGCATACATTATGTCTTTTTGAGGATGTCGGTTGCCAGAACACAAAGAATGTTTGTTGAACGTTTTATATTATTTCTGTTATATTTACATGTACTAGATTTTGCCCGTGCGTGCACGGGTTAACATTGCATATGATATCGGACATTTACGAAAAAGATACATCGACACACCGTATATTGTTGACATTTGCATAACCAAGCTTTAAGTCTACAATAATGCTATTAAATTCACTACACTCTGCTGAGTTCGAAAAATGTAACTGTGTCTGGGGAAAGGCATTCACCACAGCTAAAATGCCTCCCATATACCCATTTTGTAGCAGAAAATTGCAGAATCGCTCCAAAACAATTTTGGAGAAATAATAAAGTTGCATTGAAAATAGTCAAATTGTTAATAACAAACCATTTTCAAGAGGTAATTACTTTTCTTCGAAAAGTTTAATTCTATAATTGCAGAATTCAACATTTCTTCAACAACTTTTTTTTACACACCATGTTGAAATTCCTCGAGATTTTATATAGTAAATGCACTGTGTTAGAGCTATCTCCCGTATTTTCTTTGATGAACAGAATAAAAAAATCCAATGAAAATTTACACGCAATTTTTTATCGTCTTTGAGTTTATCCATGCAAATGTAATATTGTGGAAACATAAAATAAAGAGCCTCCCGTGATTTAGCGTGAATGTAATGCGCATGCGCAAGATTGTAAAATCTAAAAAATTCAGATGATTTCCCGAATTTTTTGAAGAATTTTCGTTGATTATTATTAAGCGAATTGGTGATCTTTACGTACCAATGAGATTTAGAATATATAAAGCAAAAGACAGTACTCCTCCGATTTATCGATATTAAAGCTAAAAAATTCGAGTCTATTATTTTAATATAGTAGTATAGATGTAACGATTTTATGTTATTTACTGGTTTTGAGGAAAACTTTGAATTCTGCTTACGAATTTATCAAGGTACGAGTTTTTTAGATTATGATTTGACATCAAACCTCCCAGTGGTGTTTAAAATTGAAAATAGGTTAAGCATCTTCGGTATTTAGAAATAAGGAACAATTTATCTTTGAATATTATTATACCACTGTGAATATTTTTTAAGAAAAAATCACAACGAATAAAAATGCTTCTCTCTAACCGTGAAAAGTTTCTTTGCTTTCTGACATGGTGAATACACAGGATGAGTCTCTGCCAATCAGTCAAATGAAAGGTGACTGAAATGTGACTGAATGGCACATGTGTGCCATTCAGTCACCTTTCTTGACCGTTTAGTTATCATTCAGTTGACTGAATGGCAGAGATTCATCCTGTGATATTCATCGAAACTATTCATCGGCGGCATTCGATTTGCCTCCTTTTTAAACTCGGAACATCTCTAACTTAATCTTATCGCTGATTAGGTTAACAATAACAAGTTTTTTGTCCCCTCGATTTAATATCGTTCTAATAACCAGTAAATAGGAATATAATATTCATTACTCATCTAACATATCTTACAATAAACACTAAATTGAAATTAGTTAAAATTAGAAATTCTACATGGACCCCAGTGATGTCCTTGCGAGTAAACCGGTTCATTTTTCCTCCATATACGAATATTGTTTTAGTTCATAGATACGGGTATAATTTTTATAGCTTTTATATATACGTGTTGTCTATAAGAAGAGCACTCAGTGCCCCTTTAAAGTGAAAGTGAAAGGGCTTCGACGTCTATTAAAAAAGTACGTTTTGCAGCCAACATATTGATAAAAGTGAGATATATTTAAGCATTAAATAGTTATTTTTTGAAAGATATAGTCTTATTACTGCAGCGGTGTGCATACGATTTGAGTAACGCGCGCTAGCGCGTTATGAAAACATGTTTGCACTAACTGCTGCAGTTATATTTACATTCTTTTTAGTTCTTGCTTCACTCACCGCTGCAGTTATATTTACATTTGTTTAACTTGTCAGCAAATGTAATTTATACGTCAAAATATCTGACAGTATTCCATCCTAAGGGTAGGTTCAAATAAATGGAGGAGCCACTGTAACAGCCACCAGCGTGAACTTTGATTCACGTTTGTGACGTTGCATTTTACACAGTTCAACGTTAGTGACGTTATAACTAAACTAGTCATTCTATCATTTGAGTACCCTGTGTGTTTAACGGTCTTATAACTGCAGTATATTTTCACTCACTTTACATGCAAAAAATATTTGGAATATAAATATTATGACGTATATTAACTACTGTGTATTTTACATATGACGTCAAGATTTATATAATGCACATGTAATAATTGACTTCAGATTGTTTTGTAGTTCAGCACGAAAATATCCCTAGATACAAACACTTTAACAAATCCACAAAAACGAACTAAGATTGTGTTTTAAAAGCCTAGGTTTACACATATATAGTGTTAAGGTTTTTCTAAAATCCGTTTAACATAGATTTGTTTCAAGATGCTTAAATAAGATATTGATACATATCATATGTGTATCTTATTATAAAATTCTTAGAAAATTCGTTCAGCCGTTCAGTTCAAATAAAAAATAAATGTTTTTACGCTTGCTTTAAATTATTGAATGTTATTCTTTGAACAGCCTACTAAACAACATGTAATGTACCTGCAGATATATAGACAGCGCTGTAAAATGATGATGAAATTTGTCCTGTTATACATCGTTGTAATCAACATGGTGATAACAACTGCTGCAGTGACGACAAACAACCGTATACTGCTGAGCAGTGTGTTGGTGGGGACTGCTCTGGCCGCCTCAGTGTGTGCGTATGCCTCATTAATCCCCCCTTTCTCTTTCTCTCTCTCTCTCTCTCTCTCTCTTTCTCTGATCTGGTCTTTTCCTCAATGTCTTTCGTAGTGTTAACATTATTTCACAGTCAAGAGGTATTAATCTTTACAATATATCCAACAAACACTGGTCTAATGCAGTATTTGTATGGATGTACATGTGTGTTGTATTCAGCTGAAAGTTACGACTTCAGTGACACTGAACTTGCCCTGCTGACGACCGCTGTCCTTGTTATCATCTTCCCTAGACATCAGCCAGTGCAAAGTAAGATTTTCTTCCGTACACTTGAAATTGTTGGCAGTTGACAGTATCACTGGTAAAAATAACACACATATAAAAAAAATACGATCTAAACATACAAACATAAAATAAATCCTTTCTCTGTACATTTTAATTTAGACTCGTGTACAGCTCCGGGGTACACGGACGATCCATTGTTTGGGTGTTATCGCTTAGTAAAGGGCAATACTTTAGTTACTAAGACCGAGGCGATACAAGGGTGTGCCAGTGATGGAGGGAGACTGCAGCTGATCAACTCTGAAGCAGAGGCAAACGCGCTCAATGCACTTATCCGTATGTTATTAATTCTGAGTCTTTTATTGCTAAATCTCATTGCCTCACGTCTTTTTACGGGCCGCCAGAAGGCGGTCCGTTATCTGATATACATTTAAATATTGTAACTGCGTTTCTGCGGGGTAGCTTTTTGTTTACAGAACTGATACTACCATGGTGCTTATTTTTATAATTTGAAGGTAAATTTGAATTTAAAAATATGTTTTATGCTATTAAAAAATATTGAACATTTTTTGTTTTGTTTGTAAATGTAATGTCTGTCGTGTTATATGCGTTTTTATCGAGACTATAATCTATTCGGGAAATTTCGGGGTTTTTCTTTCAAATTGGGATCTGTATACAGAACATACTAAAGACTTGATATACAAGAGACCTGAATGACATGAAATTTTATATAAATGATATTAATTTATACTATGGCAATGATCATACAATGACCGTTAGAAATGCTTACAGTAACGATCTCGATTCTTAATAATAGTAGTAAAATGTTAAACTTCAAAACGTGTTGCTGAGAATATACTAAAATTTATCATGAGTTCATCCAACTCGTTATTTTCTTCTTTGTTGTGTGTTTTTTATGTTAACAACCAATGATGATGCATCCAACATTTATATTTTTGCGGCCCATTTGACGCGTGTGTCTATATGATTTCTTGTTGTACATGTTAATTAATCGAAAGCGTGCAAAAGGAATGTATTTTATATGTAAATAGCTTTGCGGTCTATATGCACGAAGCTCTTTTGTTTCCTATCGATGTAAAAACTCCCAAAAGCATACGGGTACATATGTATGTACGTCTTTTAGAAAATCCTTTTTATTCGGAGTGAAAAAAAATAGGTCATCATCAAATGAACCATTAAATATTTGCATAAGTTATATAGGTTTCAATTAATACCATTCACATTTCCAAAGATATTATTGAATTACATTTATTAACAAAATATGTACAAGAAGGAGTTCATGTAGCTACATATCAAATTAAATTTACATGTATACAACGTATCATTATAAAGTTAGATGGACAAGGTGTTGTTACAGAAATACAAGCGTAGTTGCAGACAGGCAACTGTTTGGCCTTTCATCCTGTCTTTGTTTTTTAACCTGAAGACACATTATTTTATAAAGTACGCTTGTTTTAACAAATGGTTGTGTCACACCTCCCGAACGGAAGCATGTAGCTCTGTTCGTCGAAGCAAGTAGACAAATCAAACACATAATAACAGTCGTGGATAAGCGTGAGCGTTATTTAAAAAAATCGTGTAGAGCATAACATATAGTACGTTATAGTAAACAACTAATACAAGTATTAAAAGTTTCTGCGATATATTTCTTTATGTGAGCATTTCGATATTCATTGTCGTGGGCCACATTTAAAAAAAAGTAAAGATTTGTATACACTATTACCAACAATTTGAAACTATATAAGGATCATTAAAAAAAAGATAAACTTGTGAGCGGTTAAACTTACGCATGTAAACATTTATTTTTTAACTATAAACTTGTTATAATCGTTATAATAAGAATACTTACAAGAGAATGTAGATATCATACAAACATGAAATACAGGCCTATAATGCTGTCCGACACAGCTACTCAAAGTCCAATGGTTCCAAGGGGGGATAAATAAAAAAAAACCGACTAGGAATTGGATATAATTCTTTTTAAGATAATACTTTGAAAGCAAGATTTTGTCATATTTAAAACAAATTATACCATCATTGTTTAGCTTAAAAATTTGAACATTTATTATTACGATATAAGACAGCTTTTTTATTTTAGAAGACTAATGTTAACTAAATATACTCAGAGTAAATCTGGGCCATTCTGTCTACTGAATGTTAAATGAATGGTCTGGAAATGTGATTGAATGACATAGCTCTGCCATTCAGTCATATCTCAGTTGGCTGAATAGCGCATATTCCTCCGGCCATAGGCGTTACTACATAATCATTGTCCTAACGTATGTATACATTCTTTTCTAACAGAGAATGAGGCCCTAAATCCACCTGGGACATTCATACAAGGCTCCAGAGCAAGTATATCCTCGCCTTGGGTCGGAGATGATGGAAACCCACTACCTTACCTGCCATCAAGTGTCGAAAGTGGAAATATTCCCATTGCTAATTTGCTTTATTTTAGATCAGATTCACCAACTGCCTTTCGTTATGTTGCAACCACCATCGCTGTAACACTTACTTCATATGTGTGTGAAATTTAAGTTTTATTTTTAGTAAAACTATTAACGCTGTTCTGCCTCGTTATTTATGTTTCCTTTCATTGCAAGTGCCAATCTGCACTTAAACTTGCACTGACTTGGATCCACCAGATTGTGTCGTGCATCTTAATCTCAATTTTACTATTTCGGGCTTGTAAGTCGAAAATGAAAGTTATTTTTAAATTAATTAAACAATCATAACTTATCATATAAAATGTATTTACAGTTTACGGATACCACATCACAAGCACTGAAATAATGTAATCGGTAACTCTTATGCAGGCATAAAATAAGTTTTAAACAAAAAACTTGTCCTTTTAAAATGGTAGGAGCAAATCGTTATTATGATAATAACTAAAACCACTTTCAGTAGACATTGGGCTTTCGTAGGGAAAAATTAAGGGTTTTTTTTCGTGAAAACAAGTTTAAAATGACGAGTACTCTTTCAGGGTGATAAAATGATTCGATCCCGTATATGCTCTATATTTATTTGTTTAGTAACTAAGCTTTTTTGCTATGATAAACGATTATAATAATCCTCTCATGCTTTCGGAAAAATGGCACCTAACAGAAATCAAAGAGGAAAGTATGACCTGTTTGTATCTTATAAAATCGTAGTGTTTAATATAGCATTGCATTTAAGTCGAACTGATAATAAGTTAAATGTACAAAAAATAAATGACATTTTATTCATTCACTACATGTACCAGTACATTACTGTGATTTCATCAATATTCGTTTAATATCAATTTTCATGGATTTCGTTGTTTAGTTGATCCACGAAATTAAATGTTCATTGATGTGCAATTTTTACAAGCATTTTGTATTGATGGGGTCATTGGCAATGAATTTACGTATCCTTGAAATTGAAATTTCACTTTAACCACGAAAATTGATGCCCTTGAATATTAATGAAACCACAGTAAATCGTATCAATTTACAAGCGTTAACTGTTAAGTATGGTGGTTCTCCCACCACCATATGGTAAACAATCAGCTGATGGACCATATTAATATACAAGAGAAAAATAACATCAGAAATAATAAATAATACACCAATTTATAAATAAATAATTTATACAACCAATGACTTAATTTGTAAATGCTAAAAGAAAAAAGTTTGTTGATTTTCATGTCAAAAAGTATAACTGTCATCACGTGTTGGCATAAATATTTTCACCCACTAAAGCATGGTTGTAATTGATGTAAACTTCGTCTGGATTCTGTTCAATGAACTGGGAAACAGTTTGACAAGAGAACATAAACTCTTCCTAAAAGCAAGTAAAGAAGTTGTTTATCATTTTTTAAAGCAAATACATGGTCACTGATACTAAAAGCAGCTGTTTATTTTTAAAGCCTTGAGTTACATTGAACAGTTTTGTGGTGTGTTTTCTTATTGTTAGCAGCGAGCATAAATCATTGATTATGTGTTTTAGGCAGTATAGGAATATATAGATATATACTTACAAAAACTGATATCATTTCTGGTCGTCGACTCTGTAGCTGTCTGACAATGGTGAACATGTCCACTTCCTGATCTTGTTGTAGTTGTTGTATGGCGTTATACACAGCACAAAACACTCCACATCTGGACGAACCATCCCTTGAAAAATATCATTAAGAAAGTACAAGGAAAAGATGAGATTGATAACTTTTTATTTTTTACACATATCCTATAAACCTTTATCCATATATTCGATATGTTATCACTGTAAAATAAGCATGCAAAATTGTTTACAAATTTATGAACACCAGACATGTCCATAGTATAAAAAAAATATTATATGAGTTCATTTATTTTTCATTTTTGTAGCCGTTACATCTATTCCATTAAGAGCGCAGTTCTTAATAGCTTTTAACTTGTTTTTCTATTTTTGGTTCAGGTCGCCTCATTTGTAAAGAATTTTACCGTAAAACAGAAGTATTTTAAAAAATCATAAAATACGTCAAATACCTTGAAAGAACAACAATTTTATTTTCAGCATCCACATTTTCATTTAAATGTAAAAGTGAAACGACATCTAATAATGGTCGATATTCCAGTGGAAGTTTGTCATTTGTATTCCATGTCATCATTTCATACAACGTCACATCTTGCCAGTCATTGGCCTAAAACGGTATTCAAATCACCTCATATGTCCGTTCCCTTCACATTACGATACGACAATAGTGTTTTAAGACATTTGAAAATGACATCAACATGATATAATTATAGCATTTCATCTCGGACGACACAGATGAACAGAATAAAATGTATTTTGAAAAACTTAAATATTTATTTTATTCACAAGATTTTCAAAGTAACAATACTTTTTATACTATACTTGTGTTTAATCACGATGTTCCGCCTAGCAAAATTTCTATGTTTACAGAAAAACAACGTTTGGTAGAGTATTTGTCAGGGATAAAAGTTCACGGTTGTAGCCTGCCAAACCGAATATTTTCGAAAGATATGAACAGTGACAAGCTTTTTTTAACAGAAACTAGGGTAAAAAGCTTACTACTGTTTGAAACTTGTACATACCGAAGATGCCTTTATTCGGATGGTAGATGTGATGACATAATCTGTTACTCTGACACCTTCATCGATTTGGACCCTATATTGGAAGATCATATTCCCTCTAGGGGAAGGATAAAACCACTCTTTGCTCTAAAAACGAAAGTCAATACCGAAAATGTCTACATTATTAAATATTGCGGCAAAGTTGTTATCGTCTGTAAACTTAAAGTTTGGGGGAAAAAAGAAAAAAATATAACGTAACGATTTGTAACACGTTCTATTTCTGTTTTGAAATAATCAGACTGTTGTTTGTTTGTTAATTAAGGAGAATAACGTAGTGAATTTCAAGTATGCCATTTGTGTCGAAAAAAAATATTGACTCTTTTAACTTGAAATTTTCATTCAGTTGAAAATTTGTGTTCATTCACGGCTAATTTAAAATAAACATGTATAAAATCTCTAGGCCATATCTTAAACAGATATTTTAATTCTCAACTTAAGGTTTATCATTTATAAACAAAGACCTACCGATGGTACTTCCGATAGTGGACTTGTCGAAATCAAAGTACTACATTCCTGGTCAACAAGGAGTTGAATCAGGTCGACCGCCGCCTCTGGGACAGGGTATTGACCAGTAATGACGCAGTCTCTCATCGTGAAGGTCTGATATAAGATTTAACGTTATTTAAGCATGACTGCATAACATTTGATAATAAGTTATATGGTACAACCATACATTGTAAATATATATCTGCATACCATATTCATTCACATCTTCGAAGCGTCCATCTTCTTATTAGTAGTAAACTGTGCTTGTAGAATACGCAGAATTGTTAATCTAAGTTCATCTTAAATAACTCGAATCTTACCGATACCGGGACAGCGTTGTAGTATGTACCTCGGCCTTTTACATGCGACGATAGAATGATCCTAATTCTGTCAGCTAAATGAAACAAGCATAGTTTTAGGTAAATTAATCAATATTATCATTATATTATTAACTACAACACATTATTTGTTCATGTCAACATAAATTATTAACAGAATGTTATCAGTCCAATAGAAATGGTAATTCATTCTGATTGTAAAATATATTCAAGCATTTAAAGGGATACAAGGGGATGAAGACTATGTTAAGGATACGTACCAAAGATTTCATATATATATATATATATATATATATATATATATATATATATATATATATATATATATATATATATATATATATATATATGGATTAACATAATGTTGCATCAATATATTTTACTTAGTGTCTTCTTTTTATAGTTCCTGAACGTAATAATTTTTGTTGACCTCGTAAAATAAATTCATTATTATGTACAATTCTTAACAGCATCAGATAAAGAACTCAGAGGCAGTGGTATATATTTTAATTGATTTTTAAAATCATTGGAGACTAATCTGTTGAACAAAAAGTAAACGCAGTGAGTAATAACTTTATTTATTGATACAATATAAAAAATAATAGTCAACCCAGTAAAACGACCATAAAGGCTAATAACCACCCACATAAACTTCACTTTCATTGGATATGAAACGTAAAATAAAATTTATGAAATATTTATTCTGTTTTGATTTCTTTTAATTTTGGAATTATCAAACTTTTTTTTCACATACCAGGCAAAACACTTCCGGTCATGTTCAGGGTCATGTTTTCAAATCCACTTGACTTTTCATTTTCTTGAAACACTGGTTTCAAAGAGTCAAGCTCCTAAAATGCAAGTATATGGTTCAAACACACTGCAGCTGATCATTGTGTGACAGTTTTTTTTTATAATAACAATGCGATATTTCATAACTCTAATACAGTTATCTTGAGAGCCTTACTTTGAATTGAATTCTCAGATTCGATAAGTTAACTGTGTTATCGGATGACAAAACCGATTTAACTTCATCAAGGAACTTTTCTTTTGAAATAGGATGAATTGTGGCCCGGAAAGATTCATATAATGCACGGTAAAGGAACTTGTATTGATCCTGTAGAATAAAAAAAAACTAAAAACTAAACAACGTTCACTTTAATCTTAATGCGTTTATTACGTACAGCTAAATGAACAACGTGAAAATAATCATTTAATACTAACCAGGTTTTGGATCATGTTCATTCGGTCTTCCCTCATTGTGTGAACATACTCTACAATGTTTATACTGCCTTCCTTTTTTCCATGTCGGTATAAAGCGTCTAAGGCTATAAATGTCCCGGTACGCCCTATACCAGCACTAAAAATAGTGTAATACATAATAGGCATAAATGACACAATAAAGCATCTAAGGCTAAAAATATCCCATTACGCTCTATACCAGCGCTTAATTTATATAAAAAAAAAACGTACTGCAGAGTCATCAATTGTATGCAGAAATAGTAGATTCAATAATTTCGAACTGTTTCCTTGCTCAAAATATGCTTAACATGAATACGTACTACAAAAGCCAGTCATTGATAAAAAGTCATTAAAATGATCAATTCACACAGTGAAATGTATGTTTTATGTGAAATATGATGCAATTAATGTAACATATTGACTATCCTATTAATGGCTAATCGAAATATTAATTTTACCACTTTTCTTTACAAAAAACATAAAAAAAACGTTCAATAACCAATAAATATACCTCTCATATGTCAGTAGTACTAAAGCTAATATATTATTAAAGAGAGTAAAGACATTTAGAACAAAATTGGCAATTTCTTTTTCTTCTCCGTTTGTGTACATATAAGTTATGGTAGTGCGTTTTGTTTATTCATCACACTTCTCCCTTACCTGCAATGAACAAGGAGTTTATTTTCGGGATGTTTTCTCATTGCCTTTGTCACATACTGATGGTACACGAGGAGTTCCAAAGTATCAGGTGTGCCATGATCCGGCCATGATGTGTACTGTAGGTGAGTGATCTGGCGACTTGCTTTGGTCTTAAATTGATGTTATGAATGTTTAAGTATTGAAATAGAAATAAGATAAGAAATGTATATATTTTTTAAATATTTCATTATTTATATATGATCATAGCTTTGCCTTCTGAGAGCCTTCGGATCTATTTCTTTACAACAACAATCAAGAACAAAATATTTAGAACTTTTACCTCTTCCGTTTTTCATAGAAATCTACTGTATTTTTGACAAATTCCTTAATCAAGATCAGTTCCTATTTCCGATTTGGGCGGAATATTTTCTATTTGCTCAAAACGATATCATGTTACATTGCATCTCGTTTTTTGGTGTTTGTCTGAACCAATTATTCGTTTCATGCCAAAAAAGAAATATAACATAAATATAGTTACGTTCCATTACGTTACCTTCAAGTTAGTAAGTTGAAGTTGATGTATTAAAAAGCTGGAGTAGGTTTTCTCCGAATCAAGTTGAATACCAAATATGTCTATCTTGATTTTATCTCCTGTGTTATCCGGCCAATATTTTGCACATTTTATCTAATATCAAAGATAAATGTTAGATTCAGATCAAAATTTAAAAAAAAAAAAAAGCAAACTAGGTTTTGTTATACAATCCTTCGAAATGTCTAAGGTTTTGACGATGTTTACGTAATGTTTTTAATTAGAAAACATTGAATTATTAGCAAGTAAGTTATCATATTTGGCATATTGAAACTAGCCTTTTCGCAATTATTGAAACTAAAATAGGGAAAACAATGATAAGGATTTAGATTCTAAAAAAAAAACATACTGTTCCTCCTTCCGAAAGATTGGTAACCATAGCAATTACACAAACATCCTCTTGCCAAACCATTTGCCAGAAATCCTCAATCGTGCTTACTATGGGACCTGTAACACAGTTCAGAAGAATTATATGATATGTAATATTGTGTGGATGAAGCAGTAGTTGCACAAATTGATAAGTATAAATATAAATACAACAAGTGCGTTGTTACCTTGGGCCGCAATATAAGCCGGTTGTCTATAGGTATTCTGTTAAATTAGAGACCGATAAAAAATGTGTGAAAAGTCATATAATTGAACAACTATGTGCGCCACAATTGTTTAATAAAGGCAATAAGACTGTACCAGTGACATCTTTAGTACCTTGTTAAGTACCATGTTATCATTTACTGATGATCAGCATTTAATATTTTAATGACTGTCTTCTACAATGTTGAGTTGTTATAAACTGTATAACCTTTGTTTTGATGTGAAAATGAATCTTGATACAAGTCTACGATACAGAGTTATATTTTGTTAAATAACTTTCATACCATACCCTTGCCTTGTTGTGAGATAAATCTACTAGATTTAAACTTTTTTTCAGTTAAGCTCAACATTTAACATGTAATTATACAACTCAGTTATTTACTACGCTTGCATTGAACATAAGCATTAAATACTTTTGTTAAATCAATACAAATACTTCTGTCAGTTTCTTTGGACAAAGAAACTTAACTGAATTTTGTTCATTTTATGGAAATACATGCTGTATATGCTGCATATGAATGTTTATATTCAAACTTTTTAATTGTAATTACTATCTTTTTTTATATTTCTATATAATATTGTTATCATATTTTATGTGATAACGAATATATATGTAATTACTATTTGATTGTATAATTACATACACAAATGTATAATTACCTTTATGAAATTAGCATTGATGTAATCTTTTGTCTTTTCTTCGTACCGTAAAATAATTCTTGAATGGTCATCTTGAATTAGATTATTAAACTTCCAATTACATTGAAAATATATCAAGATGCACGAGACGCTTACCTGTTGTCAATCAACAATATCTTCAAAATAACATATGTTTTAATCTATTTATCAAAAATTTAAAAAAATAGTAATCTTTAGAGGAAGTATCACAAATATGTGTGTTGCTTTGTATAAAAATTACGTTTTGTCACTTAATCACACTTAAAGTTATTCTATATTTTAAATGGTAGCAACATATTGGTTCGGTTGTGACACAGATGAATAATACTACTTCAAAATTTCATAAAAATTTGCACATCTAAATGCATATTAAAAAGAAATTGCATTATTCGAATTCAGATAAAACTAGGCAGCATAAAGGTAAAAGAGTGTAGGCACAACAACAAATCTAAAATCTATTCACTCCAATTTTATTTAGACTTCTACGTTTTCTTTTATGACCCTCTGGAAAAACGATACTGAACAATTCAAATTTGTGCTTTATTTATTTCTTAATAATTTAATTCTTGTAACGCGCTATCTGATTGGTTAAAAAATATTTTATATCGTATAAAGAATGTCATACGTCATAGTAAGACTAACGTCAAAAAACGTATCAATACACCTGACGTTACGTTTGAATTTTGTACAATTTTACGTCATTTTAAAGGTCGTTTTTATCTAAAATGAGGAGTAAAAAAATTAAATTATAAGCAATGAATTCAATATTTATTAGTTTTATACGATATGAAATGGTTTCGCAGTTTATAAAGCGTAAACTGCCCCAAATCATTTCATATCGTATAAAACAAATAAATATTAAATTTTTTCCTTAAAGAAAATGAATTAGTAACGACAAGTTTTGCCAGGCGGCGCAATAAGCGACGTCAAAAAATTCTAGTCTTAATGTTGTTTATAATAAAAAAAATCATTATCGTTTACAACAAACAACATTCACGTTTATTTCCGAAAATGTCTTGGAAAAAAATACTTTTTTGAACATATACCCTGAGTGCACACTCAAAATACATTTCTGGTTTTTTTTTTATATATGTACAAACGATCTACCGACTCCACAACTGCCTTGTACTACTTGTTGTCCAAGTCCGTGTTACCGAAATGTGTCATTCAGCATTTTGGCGTCCATTTCTATCGGTCGGGGTTTCTTTTATATTTTCATTATTTGCAATGCTGCTAGACTACTAATTCACAAAAAATGCATTTCTAAGTGATTACGTTAATTTTTTTTTACCCTAAAAGCCGCTTAGAATCTGTTTCAATGTCTTTACAAAATTTTATCAGTTACCAGCGCACCGCCTTAAACCCTTACGTCGTCATTTTTGTTAACAGTCCAACTTGTCATACAACGCGGTATAAAATTCTTAAAAGTTTTGTGAGAGCCAAAACATTTAATGGGTAAATAATAGAAATATTAACAAATTTAAACCTTTTTTTATTTGATTTTTTTTTTAATTTTTATTCCTCGCAATTTTCATATGTTGATTTTAACTTTACGTTTTAAACATTGTGCCGCATGTCATATGTTTGATCTACCATGCTTTTAAAACTAATTTTATCTTAATATTTGATTTCAAAACCTAATTTAAATGCAAATTATTTGAAATTTTGTGACACAAGTTAAATATATCTGTGTCTTTGATTATCTGAATAGCGCCACCTGTCTACGCTATTTTTTGACAAACCTCCTATCAATTAAATGATTATCTAACCAGCAGAATCAATTAGTCATTAGAATTTAATCTAGTATCTTAATTGAATGAACATTTGTCTTACATGGAAGAGTTGTTTTAAATCTATTCTTCGGGATATTTTCTGGCAGTTTGCCAACCGTGCATGGTTTTCTTGGCTGCTCTCCATAGGGTATTGACTATAAGCAGGTACAATATATCAAACAAATAGGGCATATTTGATTTAAAAAATATTTATGTTAGAATTGTCAATGAATTGTTATTAAATCATCTGTTTGTCTCAAAACAAATTAACACAGCATCAATATCAAGTAAGTTATAAAATGTTTAATCAATGTTTGTTTAAATATTATGTGTCTAAATCGCGACGTGTTTTTTTTTTATTTAAAGGCATGAGCGTGTTTTTAAAATGCAGTCTCTTACTTGAAACTCCTTTAGAAATCCCTTGTCCGAATCCTTTTCCAGACAGTGGATTGCGACGATAAGTTTTGAAACGTAGATGCCTGCATAATTACTATTTCCTGTGTTGCTATATTCCTTCTTAGTTGCATTACTTTTTATTGCCTTATCCTGATCAGCATCTAAATATGCTAATTTTAGTACAGCCATGCGATTGTCATCAATTCAAAAGTTAATATATTACATGTAAAATATGTACAGTATTTTTATTTATTTCATTGCTCTCTTTTTCCAGAAAATTTGATGGGTCAGCAATTAACAAAAAGATATATAAAGTTAAAACAGTAAAAATATACCATATCATACCTAGATTAATTATCTCTTGGTGGCTCACGTCATCTTTTCTTTTGCGAAGTTTATTTCGGCGTCTTCTTGACAAATTACAGTAAATGTTAGTCATTGTAAGTTACACAAAGTAATAAATTTCCATTTGTTTTGAAAACGAGAAACAACTGTATAACATTTTGCAATTCATAAAAATGCATAAAATAGTATACCTTAAGAAAACAAATAAGACAACCGCAAGGAAAGAGAGAACCGCAACAAAGCCAGCCAATGGTGCAATAATTAATATTGGGTTTGAACCCTCATATGTATCAAATGGTTTTGAAGGGACGTATTCTGAAACCAATTATATAATATTGCTTAAAAAAGTTTTATATTCATTTTCTCTTTTATTCATTAGAATTGAAATGTTAAACATGCATCCATTTATATATATTTCCTTTTCTGATATTAAGAATATTAACAACGATGAACATACAGTGATATAAATGCTGTAAGCAATATTTCTATCAAGGTGATAACGGGAATAAGATCCTATATTAGTCCTTTTTAGTGATACCGGATTGGGAAGGGGGGGGGGGGGGGGGGCGCTATAGGCTCTATCACTGCGTGCCAGTCATTCTGTCATTACGTTGTTTACCGATTTTATTCGTAATGGTTTCGAACATTGATTTTAACATTAACGTATAACTCAAAGATGAGAAACACAAGAGGTCAACAGACATTACCAGTCACATAAGCCCATACACAGATCTGTCAAGGATTCTCATATATGCATTTAATTAGATTTCATTCTGGAATAAAAGTGCATGACTAATTAATTAAAAGGTGCAAGACTCTTATAGGGAATGATTTTACCATAAGTTGTTAACTTCCAAGAAAGTTTTACGTGTATATGCTTTCATAGATAAACTGAAGATGGCTAGAATACATGTTTTATTTATTTAAAACAACCCCCGCAACCCCCCCCCCCCCCCCCCCACACACACACACTTCCCCAAGGGCCATATTGAAACTCTTAACGTAGGGCAATTAAACTTAAAAAAAAAAAAAGATTATTCGTTTCATTTTCTCGCGACTCAATTTTTACCTTATTCAATTATTCATTTTAGACAAAGATAAATGGCATTCATCCAAAATGTATTGTTCATGTACCGGATATCAGTAGCTAATTTTTACTTTACTATTAACAAGTTTATTTGTGTATAAAGAAAATTCAAAGATTGTTTTTGTTGCTTTATTTTATAAAATAAAATACTTGTATAACTCTTTTAATCAATCAACTTTTTATCTACATTATTTACAATGATTATTATTAAATATGAAAGAACAAGCGAAGATAAATCCTTTCACTGTTAACCCCCCCCCCCCCCCCCCCAAACCGAACTCCTGCCAAAGGCTTTCCTATCTAACTTTGATAGAGAGCTTCATTCATTCTCTTTCCTAAACATGTTCTCATTTCTTCAGTGCGGAATAAAACAATATTTTTTTAAAAACATAATATACAGCCCATTCCCACCCACCATAATATGCATTAACACTATTTGACCACTAGCGTCAATACTCTCTCAGCGTGGGACATGAAATTTAAAAAAATAGTCTACATAATTTTGCATTCATTTTTTACAGAGTGGGAGTAGAGAACATGATTTTAAACAATGTTTACATTAACACAATATCACCAGTTTGGCTCCGCCCTAAAGCAACATCCTTACTTTGGGGGGCATAACACTTTTTGGTATAGTACTTACTGGTCTACATAATTATGAATTTATTTTGTCTTACAAATGTGTGCGAGTACGAGGAGAAATATTTTGATAAATGTTCAAGTTTTGACCATTTTTGCCCTGCCCCTAGGGCCCCTATGGGACAAATCAGGTTCCCCTTACACCACAGATGTATCATTTATTATTTAAAAAGAAATGGCTATGTAATTTTTAAGAAGTTCGAAATGTCCAATCGTTAAAACACCACCTAGGACGCACGACGACGAACGAAGGCGGTTGAAAACCAATTGCAATAGGTCACCTGAGTGACTAAGGCGCCCTATTAAGAAACTACAGATCGCTCTTGAGTTTCATAATAGATCAACAAATGATAAAATATTACTTTTAAACAACTCTTTTTTCTAACGGATTTGTCATTAAATCATTTTTATCGAGATGTTGCTATACGTTTTGTCGATCTTACTTTCTGTACAAAAATCATTTCTCCATCCCGGTTTACATTAAACGCACATTCCACTCCTTTTGTTACAAGGAATATTGTCTAAACAGTTACTGCTACAGTTCTTTAAACAGTCTATCCCATACGTTCCATCTCTGCAACCTGCAAACCGCAACAAAATGAGTTTTGTCAAACAGAATAATAAAAAAGAGAAAAGATTTAATTTGATGTAGTCAATTTTTCTGAAACAAAATGTCATATCACAAATTGTATTCATCATTCGAATTGACCATTTAATCATTTAACCATTGTCACTTAAAAGTTTGACTATTTAAACTGGCTTTAGATAAGAATGTCACCTTGGGCTTTGGAGTATTACATATAATTTAGATTTTTTTTTGCCGGACTGTCTGCATCAAAAGAAATAAGAAAAATATATAAGCTACAAAACTTTTTGCAACTAATTTTTACAAGAAATCGATAAGGTGTTGTTTAAATATTATGTATCTACATATTTTTGATCTAAATCAAACATATCGTAGACAAACTCTTGAAACAGATGTTGGAGAAAACGAATCACATGTTTTATGAACTACATACCGATGTCACATTTATCAGTTGGTTGCCAGCCCGGATCACATCCAGCTGGGCATACACCATTAATGTTGTTACATGTACAGGGTACGGAGTTTCGACATCTTCCACATGTATTTGAACAATTCTCTCCATAGGTCTTATTTGCACATTCTAGATCATAGGAAACATCCTTCACATTAAATCATTTCTCCTTTTGAACATTTCTTTAAGATGTAAAGGTGTTTGACTAAAAGGATAATGAATTTAAAGTTAGCGATCAAACTAATTGGATATCAATAGAGTAACATACTTAAGTTGCATCTTGAGCCTTCAAACCCAGGTGAGCATGGGTTACAATAACCGCTAACCTTGTCGCACTTGTATCTATTGATACAATGACTGCTACAGTTGTTTCGGCAGTTTTCTCCGAATTCACCCTCAGCACATTCTATTAAATAAAAAAGAAGCATGCTTTCATTCAAAATCTAACACAACTTTAATTAATGAAAAAAGTTGTTTTGATGGAGATTTAATCTTTATATTGGCAGTTTTCTCCGAATTTGCTCTCTGCACATTTTATTTTAATAAAAAAAGTATCTTTTCATTAAAAATCTAACACAACTTTAATTGATGAAACATTCTGTTTTGATGGAGAGTTAATCTTTATATATGTTTTCTTAACATGTTTGCACTTTTTTAAAATGATAAACGTGAAGGTTAAATGTAAATGTTAAATGTAAATGTTAAATCTAAATTTGTTTTTTTTTTTCATGTTGCTTTTTCTCATAAAAATATATATTTTAAGCATTTTCTTCTTACTTCAAAAATTCATTGTCTTCTTTATTTAACACAACTGATCATTAAAATATTGGTATGGGTTAGTTTAAAGAAATTGGAAACAATTTTAAAGGTTCAGATATGTTAATAAACCATCAAATGTTCACTGTAAGGTAACTACTAAAAACTTTTAACAAACGTTTGATTGATAAGTTATATTATGAGGTTAATATGTTTGAAAACGATGTATTCTTTATCAATGTGCGTCTTGTCATTAAATAAGACATCGTCAATGAATACATCTTACCTGTTTTACAAAATTGACCTTTTAATCCCTTTACACAAGCGCCATTGCAAGTTCCATTTATGTGATTGCAAGTCAGGTTTTGTGAACAGTTCCCACACGTTTCAGAGCACTTCTCCCCATAGTGTCCACTTGGACATGCTACAATTAGGGATTTTCATAACATGAGTTAAGTATGCTATTTATTTTTTATCAATAATTTCTAAGAACTTGATTATAAAAAAATGTTGTTCTATTTAAATCAAACCGTGAAACAAAGAGATACTGTTTCATTCTGTTATTGCATTGATGAACAGTAGATATAGATATACCAGGGCCGGGATTCATAAAGATTCTAAGATTTTTCTTAAAAAATGCACTTAAGTGCTAAATAAATTCTTAGTTAAGAAAAAAACTTAAGAACAAATTCATAAAAATACTAAGCATCGTTCTTAACTAAGTACATATCTAAGAAAAGCTTCGTACTTAAGTTCGGCGTCATAGTAACAAAGAGCGCTCTCTTGGAAAGGAGGTTAATTTTGTTGTGTTACGTAACACTGCAGACGAATGTAAACAAAGTCGTCTGTTAGTGACAAAATGGAAGGGAAACAGAAAAGGAAGCCAAACTGGACCTCTGACGAATCGTTAGCATTAGCATCACTTGTCGATGACTACAAGCATATTCTACGGGGAAAGCTTAGTCCTTCCTTAACTTCTGACATGAAGACAAGAGCATGGGGCGAGGTATCGCAGAAGTTGTGCGCGATGGGAGGTGGGCCCAGCAGGACACCCGCTGAAGTTGAGAAAAAATGGCACAACATTTTTTCAAACTCCAAGAGCGAGATTTCGAGTTATAGGAGGACAGTTTCTGGCACAGGTCAGTTGGTCCAGTGCTATAAATTTGATCGGTTACATAAAGCTTACAGTAGATTTAACGTACGTTCCAAACTTCTTTTTTCCACTAAGCTCTATATTTGTTAGAATGATAGATAATCACAAATATATTCCAAAATGTTTTAATTTCGATAGTTACATTTGCAAATATTTTCCCTTATATAACACGGTTTGTGCAATCAGCTGTTATTTCTGCATAACATTAATAATCTAGGGCACTACTTTCTCCATTTTCTCCATGTACTCACACTATCCGAGCTAAAACACACCTAATATCGTAATGAAAACATAATTTAGGCACGAACTTAAAAAAAACCTTATCAGACCTTTCGTGTTTAGTCCATTCACGGTAAAATTTAACTCCTGCTTCTCTGTCGGGTTTGTTCCAAAAAAAAAAAGCTTGCCCCTAGATCTATAATGTCGGGGGGAAATCATTAGACTCTATGCTCTTGGATCTGATTCTGCGATAGAATATCCTCTGAAAATGCCTAAGTAGACTCTAATTCGACTTTCTATCGCTTTGTTTTCAAATTTCTGACCGCTCTGCAACTTTAACAGAAGCGGTATATTTCCGCCAAGCTTCAATCATTTTCTCTCATTCTCTAAGTGAATTTTCAATACTGTTTCGTTTTATTATAATAAAATAATCGTTGTCTTATCAAAAAAAGTGTTTTATTTATTTATCATGATAATCAAACACTTGCAACATTGTTGAACTATTTTTTGATACGTCATGTTAATCGAAGCGGCTTTCTAGGTCATCACAAAAAGAAAGTATTGAGCAATATTATTGTTATAATTAGAAACAGATGTAAATGGCGCTATGAGATTTGATCACGTAACCAACCCGTGTTTATATCCTGATATACATCCAAAATTAATACCTTATATCTTAATTACAAACAGATCAAACATTCTTATAGATCTGAATGTCAGTTGTATCTCATTAAACTTTTAAGATCAAGGTTTTTCTGTTATACTACATGTACATGTACAGTGTAGTTGAGTTCTAAAAAACTTCCAGATATGAAATATTTTGCCTAATTTATGAACAACAAATTTACAGGTGGCGGCCCCCCTCCAAGGCCTTTGAGTGCCTTTGCAGAAACGGTATCGAATGTTGTAGGTCAACATAATGCCTGTTTAAGTGGCATTGATGGCGGTATTGACTCTTCCATGCTACAGATGCTGGGCGATAGTGAACAATTTGGACTGTAAGTAGCTGATGTAATTGTTGCACTGAAACACTTAGTACATGTATCTTAAATTTTGTTCTCAAACTGAAGTAGAACCACAATATCAGCCAAGCTGCATATCAAGTGAATGGCTTATTTTTTTTTTCAATGTAACATCAACAAAGTTTTATTTTCCAGTGAAAAATACATGTACAATTAACATTTTTGGTAACAGTCATAATTTAACTTAAATATTCTATTTCCAGGGGAATACATGTCATTGAAGGACCACCAGACATAGAGCCACACATCATTTCCACAGGCACTACACAAGACACTGCAGCCACAATAACTTCCCCGCCCCCTGCTAGAACAGCAGCGTCCCAGCAAACGCCAGCTACTCATGCTGAATACAGCAGTAGCACTAGTCTGAAAAGAAGAATTGAAGAACTAACTGTAAACAAACTTGAACTTGAAGTTGATTACTTGCAATTGAAAATAAGAAAGTTAAAGGGAGAGGAATAAATTGAATCATTCACTGTCCATCTGTCATCCATAAAAAAAATTGTTCATTAATAGGAATGATATTTTTTGACAAGTATACCTGGTAACATAGTAATCCTTTATGAATAAAATTATAATTGCCATTATAAACACATAATTCAGATAAGTAATGTTTGTAACCTACATCTAAAATGAGACTATCATATCAAATTATACAAGATGTTCAGAAATATTACCAGTACAAATTTAAGGATAATAGTTCTGTATATTAAGTTGAAGTGAATTATGTAATATAGATATATTATGTGTCATTTATTTAACAACATTATGAGAATGCATGTACATAAGACAGAAAGATGCATATACACTGTACATGTTTATATTAAATTAATGTATTTTGAGCTAGTATTATATAAATTCATAGAAGATTTATTTCAATTTTGTTTTAATATTATCATTTTTTTGGATAAATAAGTGACTATATCGGTAAAAGAAATTACATGAGTATGTTTCTTTGTTTCACCTGTCTGGTATTGTATGGTTGTATATCTATCAGACTGGGCTTAAAAATTATTTTGTTATGACAGTTTTGAAAGTTAGAATAAATTTTTATACCAATTCTTTTGTCAATATATGTAACCAAACTTAATATGTTCAAGGTTTTAAATAGTACATGTATGTACAGGTCTAAAATGTTTAAAATTTATATAACAGACATGATGAAATTCTTGAATCAATGAATTTAGTAATAAGAATTTTAAATATTCTTGAAGAGATAATCTACATCAAGTTATTTCATGTGATATTCTATGAACATTCATTCATATTGTTTTTATTGTTTTTGTTGCTGTTGTTTTTGTTGTTGTTGTTGTTGTTGAACAAATGAAATATATTTCCAACATGTATATTTGTTTTCAATTACCAGTAATTATTGCTTACCTGTCAAAAGTGAGTTTCAGCAAACAATTGTCTGTACCGAATTCCATCATTGACATTCTGGCCAATTTGTACATTCAACCCATCACCATCATCCTGTTGATTGTCATCCAGGTCACCATCATCCAGGGGACATGGGATCTGCCTGTCCTTGCAAATGTTATGCAAGATGCAGCAAGCAACAATAACTTGACATGTCTTGTCTGGAGACAGTCTAATCTCTCCATGCAGAACATGAAACCGTCTCTTCAGCTGACCTATGCCTCTCTCCACAATGCTTCTTGTTTTCTTATGAGCCCTATAAAATACCTTTAAAAAATCAGTTATTTTACATTACAAAGAAATTTAAAAGATGAAGAGGTAATGGACATTTTTGACTTATAAAAATTATCAAATTCAATATACATACATGTACATGTAAGAACGCTAACATAAATTATACCAATTAAGCAGCTTAATTATACTACCCAACAAATGCTAAATGCCTAGAATTACTGTAAGCCACCGGCCTTCTAATTACATGTACCGGTACTGTCATCCTTGCATTAAATACTACTGAGCATTCCCATCAATTAAGCTATATGGTATCACCAGCAGGGTGCATGCATTTGAAATTCAGAACATGATGATGTACTATATTTCTAATTTGTCTCAGCCTATAAAGGTTTTGGAGATTCAAAAATATAAAAAATTTCATATAAACCCATGCCGGATTAAATGAATGGTCTCACATGGATTCAAGGATTCTTTTATGAATTTTTTTTCAAATTTAGATAGGTTCCCCAATAAAGATATTATAACTTTTATATGCATGTTGCAATTATGTACATGCACTTTTCAATTTATATGTAGGCTATATATGAGTACTAATAAAGACAGAATATTTGATGATAGCATAAGCATATTTTTAAGTATTTATATTGAAATTACACAAGAAAAATAATTTTTTTATGATTTAAAAACCAAATTAACCAAACAATATTACCCCCCCCCCACTCCCACCAGAGAGAGAGAGAGAGAGAGAGAGAGAGAGAGAGAGAGAGAGAGAGAGAGAGAGAGAGAGAGAGAGAGAGAGAGAAAGGAGAGAGGGGTGAAACAGTGATCTAGATCAACCAACAACATGCCATATCATCCTGTTATATTCTGTACAACGACAGTTCTGAATGAAACAAAATTTTGATGGAATGTTATGTAATATATTTAGCACTGCTGTCTCCAGAGGGCGCTTATCAGGAAAATGAAAGTAGAACGGCATGGCCATTTTATTTGCTCCTTTTTTTCAGTGTTGGTTGTATCATGTATGGACAGGATGGATGTGTATAAGACATATCTTAGCATGTACCTGACAGAGAATTATGTGAAATGAAACGTACCTGTTGTAGTTTGTTTGACAACCTTGGTTTGGTCGCAAAAATGGAGTTAGGAGCCATCTCTTTGAAGGATACCCTATACCCGCTGTCCCCTAGCAAATGCGTGTGAAGAGGGATTCTGTTCTGGTCAAACAATGACTTGAGTCCACTCTCGTTCAAGATCCTTGAGTCATGTGTTGACCCTGGCCATTTCGCTACGACATCAATTATCTTGTGGAATGGATCAAAGACGACCTGTGTGTTAATGCTGTGGTAATGATGTCTGTTGACATACTCGTTTTCGTAGTCAGAAGGAGCGATAGTTTGTACATGTGTGCCATCGATGGCCCAAACAATTCCAGGAAATCCGGCGATTTTGAAGAACTATTCTTGATTTTTGGGAACTTCGTGAACATTAAGTGGGAATTTTATAAACTGGGCACAAATTTGTGGAGCAAAGAGACTTCTAAGAGTGGCAGTAATTTCCCTAGAAACGGTGGGCTGCGAGACACCTATGTCGTATTCATTGCACAACTCCATTTTCCCGGTGGCTAGAAATCTCAGTGTTAGTAAAATTTTCTGCAGTGGAGAAATTGCACAGTTTCTTCGTGAACCACTCATAAGTTCATTTCCAATCAACCCCTCTAAAAAGTGGATACCAGCGGAATCAAATCTATACCTCTCAACAAGCTCAGCATCAGTGTACTCTACCAAACAGTCTTTTCTTTTTCGAAAACATCTTCTTTGTGCTCCGAAGGCAGCCATTTTGATTTTGAACTTAAGTTTTTCTTAGAACTTTAAGACACCTCAAGAGGACTCTTAGATTTAAGTATTGCTTAAGATTTTTCTTAGGCATAAGTTGTTTTATGAATAAAACTTAAGTTAAAAATAAATTCTTAGCGTAACTTTAGTATTTTTTATGAGTTTAAGTATTTTCTTACACTTAAGTACTGTTAATTATAAAGTATCTTTATGAATCCCAGCCCAGAGTATTATCTGTATTGATTTGGATGGCAGTCATTATATAGCTTACTCTTATTGCAGTGTTCGCCAATATATCCTTTCAAACATCCTTCTAAGCAGGTGCCCGAAGTTTGATTGCATGCATTGTTCTTACAAAACTCGCTGCATGTTCTGCTACAGTTTTCAGCATAAAAACCACGTAAACAATCTTAAAACGGAAACAAAGAGTACAATTTGGATCAAAATATTTTAGTTTTTATCATTAATTTTTTCAAAAAAATTTGCAATATATGTACATATTACACTTTTCATTATGTAACAAATCAAGTACATGAAACATTAAGACTACGAAAAAACAAGTTACGAATTTTTTTTAAGGCTGAACATCGCTCGTAGATAGACACCGTCACACAGGTATACAAACCCTTCGGTGTTGTTACAGCCCATTGTACACATGGTGCTTGTAGCTGACGTGTTTATTTTGTACAGTTTATGTGCATATTATGTCTGTAGCTGACGTGTATATTTTGTACAGTTTATGTGCATATTATGTTTGTAAAAATGAATTTCATTTCATTTTAGAATTATCCTGGCCTGGAAGAAGTATGTAAAATTTGATAATTTCATCGCGACTGAGTATATTCAGCTTTAAATTTTACAATGTTTGCAACTCAGTAAAGTCAACGTATTACAATTATATGTATTTTTAATTGTTTTTGTGGCAAAAGTGGATTCAGCCTGATCAGGGACATTTGCTAAATAAAATTGTAAATGCACATAAACTGAATGATTTAAAAAAAATCTTTCATTATTGTTAAAAATCAAAATCCAATTATTATATACATAAAAAAGAATTTATTTACAGATTTTATATGCGGACAATACCGTTGTGGGCTTTAAATCGATAGCATGTTTATTTAGTTTATGAGATAGTATTTAATTAAACATTAAACTGTAGGTACTTTGAGCAAGTTAACAAATGATGCCCCTGCTAAGACAAAAAATCGTAACGCAAGTATTTTTCTATTAGAGCAAATGATGTTCGCTATTTTTGAATAGTCCATACTCTAACAATATCAACTGCTCTTTTTTTAAATTGTTAAATATATTAATGCTAAGATGGGTACAAAAACCCATTTCTATTCCTTGAATTCCATTTTTTTTAAAATTTACTGTTAATGCATGAATACATGTGCATCCTTATGATAACAAACATGACTGGAATCAAACAATAAACCACATGTCAAGCAGCCATTAAATGTTTTGAATTGTTAGCATACCAAGCCCAATTTTTTTCCGAAAATTTTTCCACTCATTTTCCCCCAAAAATACATTGCGGCGGGCTTTTTATAGAGGGACGGGTGAGGATTGGAATATAAAAAATAATAATATTATGCCTGACACAAGCAAGATTGGTGTCAAATTTTACCTTCTAATCATTCCCACTGATACAAGATACATGTATGACACGGACAGGAATTAAGCATTTTTTAATAATTGACCTTGAACTTCCCTAAATGACCTTGGGTCAAGGTCATGACACACCTTCAGTGCTCAAACTTTGTGTGAAGTAAAAACTTCTAATGTTTCTAATTAAAAAGATATAAAACCAGACCACAATTTTGCAGTTTTTCTGTCTGTGATCTTGACTTTACCCAAATGACCTTAGCTCAAAGTCATGAAACACCCCCAGGTCATAAACAATCTTTATGTGAAGTAAGATCTTCCGATGTTTTTCTGTAAGAAAGATAAGGACCAGACACAAATTTTGCACAAACAGACGAGCAGACAGACAGACAGACGGACAAGGTGATTCCTATATACCCCTTAAACCGATTGGGGTTGGGGGGGGGGGTATAAAATAAACCTGCAAAATTGATTAGGAAAGCCTAATGTGTTTAACATAAAGATTGTACTCAAAATTCAAATATATTTTTTGTCAACAGATATTGTTTATAAAAATGCATAGGTTAGAAAATAGTGTACCTTTGCAACTTGGAGTCTGCAATCCAGGGAGAGCGCATCCTGACTGATCACACTGACCAGTCTCTATATCACATGACCCACTTTTACACAGGCCACATATTTGTGAGCAATTTTTATCATAAAAACCAACATCACACCCTAGGTTGATTTTAAATAAGATAATGAAATATTAATAGACATACTTTTTATATAGACATATAATGTCAACGAAGAGAAAACATGTATCACATTTATCTTTTAAAATATTTCTTAGAATTGGTCAATTAGCAAAAAAAAATAAATAAAAACAAACAAAAAACAACGAAGAGAAGAAAAGATACATACCAAAAACTTCTACTTCACATATCTCCAGGATAGGGGCACAATCATTGTTTGGTTTGTATTGCTGGTAGAACCATAAATACTGAGTTATTGCCCTACATTTTTTAAAGTTGACAGTCCTAATACCACTGCTATTTTGATTTCTGTAGCAGGAGGAATTTGGCCAGGACTCATTTGAGAAAAGGATGGAATAACCTGGCAGTCGTTTAGTATGCTGGGTTTCTTAAAAACATGTGAAATATATATATATATATATATATATATATATATATATATATATATATATATATATATATATATATATATATATATATATATATTTATATATATATGACTACTGAAGCTGATTTGAGAAATACAATGGCATGAGTTATCTCACTTCCCTGTCTCTCTTTTTTTAAGTTCTCGTCATTTCAGTTTGTCACTACTATCATGTGTTTATTCTAGTACTATGATTACAGAATTTACAGAGATTGTTAAAGCTGCTTGGTCCGATTTTATATCAAATTTTATGCACGCTTTTAAACGATGGCTATGCTTAATATATGTATAATAATAGACATTGCAGTAGTTTTACCCGTCAATTATGCCAAATTTCAATGAAGAAAAATACGTACAAAATTTGCTAACAAAACAAACGACATTAAAAGGTACCGCGTTATTTCGCCTTATGTTAAATTTCACCCCTGGCGACGAGACGGGAATGGTTGTATTACGACTTTGACATCACTCTAAATAAAGGTCGAAATGATCAGACAAATTACAAATAAACATGTGTACGTTTTGTTCGCTAATATTTCCTAAGTCTGCTTTCTTTACAATCGATGCATAGCATGCTGGTTGAATAACCCCAATCATTCGGGGGACGAAACCAAGCGGTTTCCTTTTCTAAACATTCCCGTGATGCATTTTGGTTTGTTTTTTCGTTTGCCCAAAGAGAAATTATTTTTATTTACTTTGAATATTTCTAACTTTGAAAGGAGACTGATTCTGCTGATGTAAATAGGAGAAAGTCCATAACTTTTTGAGATAAATGATTTGTATGGAACACATTTTGATATTGTAATTACAAAATAAATCGGACCAAGCAGCTTTAAGCAAGATAAAAACACCATAGACTTTTAAGGACATAGACATTCTTACAGTAGTTACAGTGTAAAAATCACATCTTGTAAAGTTTGAGTACTTGAGTATGTAACGAACAAGTGCACTTAAGCTATAGAAAATGAGCCCCTTTTTCAGTGCCATTTTATGTAGAAAATATCAACATGTATTGCTTTTTTCTCGTAATAGTTAAGCACTGATGGATACATCAAATTAATATGCACGCTTAATTTACCAAAATTAGCATACAGTTATTAAAAAAATGAGCATTTTAAATGCCTATAAATACTCTTAATCCGGAAAAATCGAACCGAACCTAATCTAATTTTGTCTATTTGAATCAGAAGGAGGAGACATTTAAATCAACATTGCTCGTTGGGGGATCGATTTGCGCGTTTGCTGAATTATACTTTATGCATTATTTTACGTCTGAAAAAAAAACAAATAATGCTTTGAAGCTGCATATTACCACAGTGACCAAACAAACATTCCTGACCATACAAAGATGATGGAAAGAAAGTGATTTAAAACGTGTCAATGTTTTACAGTGAGCTATTTGACAAACGTTTACCCGGATAGAACCCACGTGATTGTTTGAAATAATTTATTCCAGGCGTGGGTTTAAACATGGGTCACGCAGGTAATAGCTTTCGCTTGCCATAGTAAAAACCTTGTTTTCATACGTTTTTCAAATTTTAGGTACCAGCCTAATATAGTACAAACTTCTTATTTTCACAGGAGTTCTTTTAAAAGAATAATGCGTATGTTGTCTTTTCAACAAGTTTGTACTTGGTTAGGCTGACAATAAACAAAGGCTTTGAAGTGAATGCCTATACAAAATCACGAATGTCGGCTGACCCCTAATGTTTTAAAGCTTTGTGCTTATATATAAATATATATATATATATATATATATATATATATATATATATATATATATATATATATATATATATATATATATATATGTGTGTGTGTGTGTGTGTGTGTGTGTGTGTGTGTGTGTGTCCTTATCATTTTTTGTATTTTGTTTTTAATATTGACACTTTAATTTATTGATTGTCGTATTAAGAATTGATATCGGAAATGTACTTATACAAAAATATATGCAAAACCTACCATCTTTCCTGTACCAAAACTTGACAGATGCGATGCTATACACCTTTTGCAGGTCAATACGAAGCCAAGCTTCTTTAATGTTACATCGATCATCTGTATGTGAACAGTGGTTTATATCCTGGCTGATATTTTTGTCAACTGCACGTGATGCGCCAAAATTTTCGTATGTTGTGCTGCTTGTTGCTAATGTCAATCTCTTTTGAACAAGCTGCTCTATTAAAATAAAGAAAATTTGAACATAAGAATGTAAACTAAAAACGCACTTAAATGCTGATTTGTCAATAAAAATTAAATTTCATACATTTCTATTTTTAGACAATTTTAGACAAACTGGTTGTATTTAAATAGCAAATAATTTCTTATATAAATAGTACACTATATATGTGTGTGTTTTTTTAAGCAATATACTATTTGTTATGGCTTTGTAAAAATACCATTATTTCTAGGTTTTTATCAAATTTATACTTGACAATAATGTCTGGCCCATGACATTAAGCAAAACTAATTAGTTCAATTGAGTGGATACGTGTTTAGTAAAATTGATAATTGCTAATAAGCTTTTAGAAGGTTATGTACTAGTAATGAAAATACGGATATCGTTTAAAGATAAGGCATGCATCTAAGACTTGTGTAAATATCTACTTTTTACGGTGTTTTAACAATGAGGACTAATACTTGTATAATTATTAGCGTAGTGCAGCATAACGATACCTTTTCTTATAATGATTCAAAGAAATCGTTGGTAATCAGAAAAATTGAGAGCAAAGACAATTCATTAATACATGTATATTTTATGATCATGAAGTGATTGTTAAATATTGTATCATTATCTTGTTTTATAGTTGTAGGAATTAAGATTTCTGAATACTTACTGTAGGCAGTGACTTGTCCTACTACCAAGTAAACCATAACTGCGAGGAATACATCCATAATGAACGTATATTAACAGCAGATGAGCCTTGCTTTTGTCGACACTGTGTAGAATAATACTGCATTAATATACATCTTATCATCAAAATGCTCTAAGAAATAAGAACAAAATAAACTCTCAGACATATAGAAAAAGTTGTGTACATCAGCCAATTAATTTTAAAAATGATTACGATGCGAAGGAACACCAAACTATTAATTTACGTTCTTTACTTTTTTATTTCTTTTAATATCATTGTCATAATTGGTTGCGTTCACTATCTCAGAGCAAGGCGCGTTTCAAGGCGCGTTTCATAGAGAAAGTGTCTAGTTAAGCTTACCACCGCAAAAACTTTTTACTTCCATATTGTACATCCGGTCACACTCTTGTGACAGACATAAACAAATCTTTACTCTTTTCACCAATTTGTAAGGAAGTTTTAAAAAAAAAAAACCAAAAAAACCCAAATGTGTGAACATATATGAAGTTCAAATTCCAGTGTCATATTTTTGATAATAACACATACACTTTGCTTTTGATGCTATATTTGTTAAATGTCAAATGAATATAAAATTTACATCTTCTTTGTTCGTTTAAATTATGAATAATAAAAACATGTAGATTAGAACAAAAAATATTCGCCACATACCTAACAGATAAATTTGAAACACGTCCAGATAAGAAAGTAAGCTTCAATATTTCATTTGTCATTAACAAAGTATCGAACATCATGCATTTTCAAAGGATACATCATTGGCAAGGTTTTTTTTAGGACTTATGCCATATAACTATTCAATTTTATCTACATCTTGAAAATTGTTAAGATTCTTAAATTTATCATAACAAAGTATCGAACGTTATGATTTTTCGAAGGATGCATCATTGGGTTTTTTTAAGATAAAAGCCAAATAGCATTTCAATTTTATCCATATCTTGAAAATTGTTAAGGTTCTTCAATGTTATAGTTAATGTTAAAGGTCAATAAAATTGATATGAAATAATTATTTAAAAAATACACAAATATTGTATAGCCTCAAATGCATGAACAACATTCAATGTCGTATGTCTTCGAGTAACACCGCCTTAAGAAACAAAGATTGTCTTATATTCTAAATTTATTGTTTCAAAAACTTTTATATGAAGGGAAGATAAATGATATGTTACACGATTACATCAAAATAAGGAGACGATTATCTCTTGTTTCAGAAAGATGTATTTTTATATTTCATTTTCATCATTTACTTATTTTCTTTTCCGCTTAAAATTTTCGTTAATCGTCTTCCTCAAGTAGACAACAACTTTATTAAAACCGCTTTTCAATCTAATATCCGATATTTTGTTGGTTATGTGTTTTATGTTCATCGTTAACAAACTATCAATCCGTGAAATGATGACAGAAAACGCTCGACAAATTGAAAAAAAACCAAACATTTTGTGCAAGAAAAAATGAACAAACCTTCAAATCATTTAAAAATCGTTATGCTAGTACTTTTTAATCCAAGGTCGGCTATCTTTCTTTGTATCTATTTAGTGCATTATTTAGATGTTGAATAGAAATATATAAAGAAAATACTTACTCAACGTTAGCGCTGGAGGCTGTAACAAGGAAGTGATATTAATAGAAAAGGAGTACTTATTTTCTACTTGTGTCACATTTAAGTTTCTTATTTTTTTTTTAATTTGATGCTAGTTTTCTTTTAATTCAAACTTCCTGGTTAATTCATCATGTATTTAGATGTAATGAGGACTGTTGTTGGTATTTGCAGTTTTGATAAATAATGGTCCGTTAATTAATGTAAAAGAAAGTAGTTAAACTTATTCCATCAAACTTTTAATGTGTCTTTCTTCTTAGAGCCTTTTTTTAATAAGAACGAAATCGAGCTAGGTAAATGAGCTTTCAAAAACCATACTGATTATTAAGTTTCGTGACTTGTAAAACTTGTAAATAAAAAGGTAATAATATTATCCAAAGAAAAAGAACAAAAGAAATTTTAATATTAAAAAAAATCAGCCGAAGATAAACTTAGCTGTTTTTACAGATATAAATTTATTTTGCTATATTTGTTTTGTCCTTTGTATTAACGTAAGTCGAAGTAAAGAATAAACGCACTTTCTTCTAATGAGAACTTTATATAACAGAACCTATTATACAAGGAGAGGGTATACGTAGGTGATGTCTGTTCTCCAATCCTATTCACAGAATGAATCTCTGCCATTCAGTCACATGAATCTAAACTGAATGGTCTGGAAATGTTACTGAATGGCATAGCTATGCCAATCAGTTACATTTCAGTTACCTTTCAGTCATATTTTCAGTTGACTGAATGGCACAGTCTCCTCCTGTGATTGAATTAATTGAATAAATATGTTTAAAGTATGAAATGAGAACGATTGAACTTCTTAAAAACACTAATCATATAAGTTCATAAACCGATTTGCTCGAATTTTACAATTTTTCTGTTACATACGACCAACACTACTGTTCTTCTGCTTATAATGTTACAGACAGATATAAAACTCACACTCGTTATTTTTTTTCCTTTTTCGTCAATGGCCAGTAAAAAAGTCATACTAAATGATAATGGCTACATACATGTGTATCGTGTTTTTTATAAAAAAGTTATCAGTCATGTAATTATGTGAAATCTTTTACTCAAGTTAATTAAAACTTCCGTGTTCTTTTGATTTTAACCACTTTTTACCTTCTCAGCCAATATAAAAGCGCATGACCATTCAGATGTTAAGCGAATGACTCTTCACAATTTCATACATTTTCAAACGTTCACGTTCCGGGATAGGTGTGCATCATTTATTGTAACTCCTTAACCAAATACTATCTTCCGGTAAATAGAAGTTATATGAAGAGCGTAAGTGTTCTTAGACGTAAATAAAGTTTAGACTCTCTTAAGAAAAATGAAGTTTATATTGTTTTTGATTATGTGAGATTATTTAAGCAACACATTCTCTCATATCTCGCAATTAAAAAAACCCAAAACAAACAAGAAAGAAAGCAAACTTTTCATTTCAATTTTCTTCTAAACCTAATCTTCATATGAGGGCCGGATTTGATTGCCAAAAAGGCAACATTCTTTTTGTTAGAAATGACATGATTGTGTTTTGTCACTAACACTAAGCCAAAGATTGACACACCACCGACAACGCTTTTAGGATTATTAAATTGGATTTCAGTTCACCGGCTCTGAAAAACGTATTAAGTCATCAATTGTTCAATGTCCATTTATGCTTAATGACATGTAAAACAAAAATTTTTTACAGAGAATAACACTACAATTTATGCCATATAAATATCAGCCATAGATCACGTTTTTTTTCTATAACGTGCAGGGAAGTAAAATTCAGTACAACGGCTACACATGTTTTTTAAAAGTTATTAGTCATATAATTTGATAAACCCGTTTGCACAAATTCTTACAAGTCTTCAGTTTCATAGGATCAACACTACACTTGTTATCCTTTGCTAATCATCTCCTTTTGAAATAAACCAATAAGAAAGTTAAAGATTGTTCAGACACCCACTTTAGATCAAGATATACAACACGTGCCTACGAACGACTCTTCACAACATAAAGCATCTAAATATCGTTAGTATTGTGTTCTAGGCCTACATAGATGTAACTACTTAAAACACTTACTGTTTCAGACAAATGAAAGTTTTATTAAAAGTGGAAAAAAATTTTTACGCTGTTCTTAACAGAAAATGAGTTTAAACTTTCTTTTTACAAATTGAATTGTACATTTTTAAAGTTTAGAATAATCTAAAGATAAATTGCACACACACACACACACACACACACACACACACACACACACACACACACACACACACGTATATATATATATATATATATATATATATATATATATATATATATATATATATATATATATATATATATCACTTTATTAAGAAAACACAAAACTAATTGTTAGTTTAAATGGCAAAGTTGCTAAATGTCCAAGGTGATTTGTGATAATTTTTAACGTTATCAAATCCAAGACACATTTAATATCAAATCAGCTAAGAAACTTACTGATTTGGACACTAATCTGATTTTGATCAATCATTAATGCTGTTCTTTTTTACCTTATACTGATGTAATAAACCTTCATAGTTGGTTAGGTAATAAACACACCTAAGAAAAATACGTCAAATATTCACTGATCACGCAGGCAAATCTAAACCAATACTGATTTTGAAAATATAATAAATTGCCCAGGTTAAGGACGAAACACATATTTTAAAAATGCTTTTCTTCTGACTTATGCATTAAATTTATAAAAACGATTAATTTGAAGCAATGCGGACATTTTTTGCGTGATAGAACTTCTTGTTTTGAACACGCTAACCTATTTTGTTCATTGCATAGTAAAATTTGTCTCATATTGTTAGTTTTGTTTAAACAAGCTTTGAACCAAGAGGAACAATCTCAGAAAACACAAACAAGTTGTGCTATGATATGTTTTTGTCTTCAATCTTATATTTCTTACATGGCTATATAAAAGTGGATGGGGAGCAACTCAATTCAATTTTTTGCAAATAAATTTATAGAAAAATTAATATATTATTATTACTTTAAAATTACACGAGATATTTTTAATCGTCACTTCCGATCTCGAGATATTAACGATTTTATGTTTTTGCTTGTGCTTTTTTTTTCTCATAAAGTTCAATTTTTCAGAGATTGTATATAGTTTACGGCCTCAGTGCCGTTTGCATATCAGAACGTCTGCCGTCACTTCCAGTCGTCACCGGAGGGAAATGAAAAACCTTTATTTTTAATTTTTTTTGACTTGATTTTTTTTAATGTTTTTATGTAAAGGGACGCTCTCAAGACTTCCGAATATGACATTTGTTTTATAATTAGTCCACGCATTCTCGAAATTTTCGGCTCCAAAGTCTTGAAGCGAGAGTCCGCGTAACTCAGTCGTTAGAGTGGTGGACCTTTGTCCAGGTCGAACCAGGTTCAGTTCCGAAGTGCCGAAAATTATTTCGTTTTTAATTGTGTTAAGCTTTATGATTTTATATTTAAAATCATGGATTTTTATTATTTCCAGTTTAATTTTATCAAAAATCGAAATAAAAGCGAATTTTTAATGTATAATTTAAGTATAATTATATGTCTTTTGAATTTCCAGTACAGGGTGAAATGGAAGTTGATGGCGTGTTTAGATATGATAGAGAAGAACAACTATTCCTATAGTCTACTTTATGGTAGACTCAAAAGGAAGACCTTCGTTGCGACTAAAATACATTATCTTTCCTGTTTCATTTCCTCCACCGTTTTGTTCCCATCATCTAATCATCTCAGAAAGAGTTTGCATAGGAATTTACTGTTACTCAATCTCAATTAAATATGTTTGTAATTGAATTAATGTTATCAAACGTTATTGTCACTATATATTTTAATATCTTTTCACCTACTTAACACTCATATCGCTTTTTATCTTGCCTTATCTAACTTAATTATTATATTATAAACACACGTGATCCTCCACAGCTTAGCTAACGTTACATCAGAGCTTTATCTAATGACGTCCTTTTAAATCTATCAAACGTTATCGTCCTCGCCTTATTTAACGATATCACCATGCGAACCATAACCTTTAATCATCCTTTTATGTAATAACTTTTTAAGCTTTTCCTTTTCTAACGATTTGTTTTATACTTTTAGCTTAAGTTATCATCATCTGCTCCTCAAACGTTATGATTAAAAATAAAGCTGAAGCTACATTTTTGTAATACTTTCACTTCGCATTATCTAACGGTTTCATTCAAAGTCACCTAAAGTACACTTGAAACACTTCCTCCTTTCTATGCCGGTTTTAATGTTATATGTCGTATGCGTTTTCCATCTGGAAAAAAAAATGTGAAGATGGAGTCAGGCACGAAGCATCCGGGGGGGGGGGGTTCTTGATTTTAATAATAATAATTAAATTAATAAGTTAAAATAAAGTGCTTTTTACCATCTAAAGCATTTAAGTTTTATTGTCGCCGGAAATATAGAGACACTTTATTTTCCCCAGTGATAGTTTGGTGGAGATATCCTAAGGCTATTTTACCCGGGGCTGCTACATATACTTTAGAGGAGTTAGATCCTGCGTACCAGCAACCGAGCGAGTTTTCCAAGAGCATCAACAGACGTTGATATTGCAACCCAAAAGCAGATTCAACCGCTTGTTACGACCATATACCAACGTCGCTGCTTTTCGAGTTTTGGACATCCCAGGACTTGTACGGACATACTCTACGCCTCGATTCCATCTAGCATGTTACAAGAGCGGGATGACGTCACCCTGCGAACACTTGTTCTCGTTCTGCGTGTTTCATGTGTGGATTTCTTTGCCATTATGCTAATATGTTCTTCTAAGCGACCGATCTATTGCATTCGAATCCTAGGAAAATTCTCCTGGTGTGGCGTCCGACGACAAAGGTTCGTTTTAAATATGGTTCAGCCCAGAATGCGGTGTTGCAGTTGTGTACCTCCGCAATGTAGAACACATTTTGCATATTCCGGCCAAGACCTAAGCAAACGACGCTGAGATACAGACCGAACATTCCCTACAAATCATTCCGGTGATCTTCTAGACGAAGACGTCTCATTTTTCGAAGCGCGAGGGAGTTATCATGGAGTGAAATTTGAGTAACTTTTATCTATTAATAAATATACCTTTCCCTTTGTACAAGACAATAATTCACTTCAGTTATAATTGCTTAATTATTTTATTAACACTTACACCTCACCTTTGATTTAATTGACTCACTCATATTGAAGTTTTACTCTATGACATATGTCACTCGTGCTTAAGTGCTTATTTCTATTGTTTTCAATTCTTATTTATATTGTGTTATACACCATTGTCGTGAGAGAGGAATTAGGTTTCGGATTGTTCGGGTGTAGTTTTTGGATTCCCAGAAATCACCCATACCGACCTAAAATTCAAATAAAGTGCTTTTTACCATCTATAGCATTTTAGTTTTATTGTCGCCGGATATATAGAAACACCTTATTTTCCCTGGTGATAATACTTCGAACACCCTTGGAATTTTTCTTTTGATCATGCATCAGTTATGGCCCGAGAATAAATATGTTTCATTAAATTTTCTGGTTTTCTCTTGCTTAATCATTGAAAAAACAATTTAGTGAATTTGTTTAAACATTGAAAATACAGCGAATTAATGCAGTAATGAGCTTTTTATCCATGGATCGGACAATACTAAGCAAGCATTGGACAACCATACAGTAGATATTAAAAATAACGAAATTTTCATAAAAAAAACCCCCAAGAGTTTCGGATTAATATATTTAGTACTTTCATATTTAGATTTGTGTCAGTGTAAAATGTGGAGCAAAAAGTGACCGAGGAAATAATTGATGAAATCAAAGGTTAATTTTTTTTACACAATTTGTTTCAGAAGTTAGTTTTATTCGAATTATTTAAGTGAAAGGATACATTTTTACTTGGTTCTTTCAAATGCCGAATATTCAAATAACCTTTGTGTAAAATGTGTGTTACAAAGTTTCTAATGGTGGCGTATTTTACAATGCCTATATTGCTATTTCTTTGACAATGTGATAGTCAAATTCGTGATAATTAAAGTTCATCAGCTCTAATTCAGGAAAAATTAAACAAACCATAAGTACATGCATTCTTTAATTTGTAAATGTTTATCCAAAGTTATCCGATCCAAGGTAAAGATGTATGTGTGCGATATATGATGAACTCATCATAAACTAACCAAGTACACTTACAAGTGTAATTAGTATATTGAACGAGGCTCCATATAAATTTTAAGTTAATATAGAGTAGGTGTATGTAACCTACGAAAAAAATCTATTCAACCTGGAGTCGGTGTTTTGCATCGGTTGTATGATATATTAAAAAAAAAATTAAGGACTTTTGACGACTCTAAAACACAGTTGGAGCTTTCATCATATTTTAGTATTTACATTTTTACAATACTGGAGATACTTTTGTGAATAACCTTATTTTAACTACCTAAGCATGACACCTTTTACTCACCAAAAGTGACATAAAAAAGAGGAAAAAATAAAAGTCAATAATTCACTAATAGAGTTTTAAATTGCAAAATATCCTGCTCACACATATTTTGCGTGGAAGTTGGGGGGAAAATGAAATGCCTGAAATGCTACACATTTCTTTAACAAATATACCTTCGTACTACACGTGCATCGTGTATGTATATTTTCTGCATTATTAATTGCCAAATCTACTAAAATATATGAAACGTAAATCAAATTATTGAATAAAAATAATCGAATGAAAACTATATATCGATTGTCTAAATATGTCGTTTTAACATGTAAACGGCAAGTGCAAATATAAAGAATGTGCATAAAACATGGTAAGACAATTTCTATTCGAGCATTGGTACCACCTATCAAAACTCTCTATTTTCTTAAATTCATATGAAATTAATAAAATTTAAATGACAAATTGTACAATTTAACATTACAGTCAGCAATGATATTCTCTGCAACAGAATTAGCAGTGAATTCCTGTTTACGCCATAAGTTACGACTACCCTTGGCTAGGCGTAGATTTTGGGCTTAACTCAAGGCGGGCGCAAAGTTTAGTGAAACGGACCTTAGTCCATATATTTGACTTAAGTCCGGACTTACGACAGGCGAAAGCTTACGCCGGGCGTACGCCTTTTAGTGAAACTTTAGTCCTGTCGCATCTGATATACCAAATAAAGAATAATTGTTTTAGATATAAGTAGCACTAATAAACTGTATTTATGTGGCCGAAAAATAACTGAAAATCTTTTAGTAAAGGCCTTTCCAAACCAAGTTACATTCTCCGAGAGTGTTCACGGCGTAGTAATACTCATGAAATCGCCGTAGGATCGCAAAATCGCATTAAAAAATGTGCAGTTTTATTTGATAAGATGCTGGCAGCGACCGAGGCGCTTCGGCGAAGTCATTCCACAGAGTTCCACTTGGCGATTGCCTGCGTTCTAGCTTCGTATCCGTCAGACTCAAAAAACGGTGTGCTCAGTGCGCCGATTGCGTGCACAAGACATCCTCTTCTTACAGGGATATCAGTTTTAATTTGTATAATCATACGCAAAACAAACCAAATTTTTGTAAGACTTTATTAGCAGTGAAAAAAATATAAAAAACCTCGATTTTGTTTATGTTAATGATATACATGTACATGAATATGTACATGTATATCATTAACATAAACAAAATCGAGGTTTTTTTCATGTACATGTACAGTCTATATCATTAACATAAACAAAATCGAGGTTTTTTATATTTTTTTCACTGCTAATAAAGTCTTACAAAAATTTGGTTTGTTTTGCGTATGATTATAAGTCATTGAATAGGTCCTAGAATAATCGTAAGTCTTATTCTTTTTATATGTTCTACAATATCAAGTTTGATAATACTATATCGCTTGCTTTTGTATTAAAGCCAGTGTTAAAGTGTTTGTGGTCTGGCTGACAACGCACTGGACACACCATGGAGGCGTGTTTTAGAAGCTAATGAACGCAGGAGAAACGCAAAGAAAGCAAAGAAAACAAGTTATTGAGGTCGCTATGTAAATGCAACGAATGAAAAGCAACACATTCAAACGCTGTGGATGAGCAGTAAGAGCGCAGTTGTGACACAGTGCCATAAAGGACTCAGATATGTCTCTGTGCAAGCGTAATAGACTTATAACTGCATCTTTACCGCAATTTTGTGCGTTAAAATGAAACGCTTTTGGTCAGCAACAAGGCGCCATAAAGATTTTTCTTCTTACAAATCTATTAAAATTGGACCTTTTTTTAAATAGTTAGCGATCCTATGGTGATTCCATAATATTTACAACGCCGTAATAACTCTAAAAACGCAACCTAGTGTCAATGCCTTACTTTAGCGCGCAAACGTTGCTCTTGTTGTCCTGTTTCCCTTTGCAGCTACTGTTCGTGTTTTAAATATGTGATTAAATAAAAAAGGTTTTTTTTTTATATATGCATGTAAATATAAGTTTAGCAATATAAAAAACGAATTAATTCGGGGTTGTGTTACACTTTTGCCTTTTGTGTTCACACTGACAGAGGAAACCATATAACTGTCTATTTGCATATCTTATAACGCTCTTTGATAAGGCAAAATATCCATATTTGTATTATCCTGATTTTATCCTAACTGAAACTCAACCAGTACATGGGTATCAGTATTAAATAAGTCATATTTCCGCATTGTTTAACTGCATTCCGATGATTAGTCTCCAGATATTGATTTTCCTTAAACATACTTGTGACGCCAACAATAATAATGATTCGTAATACAGAGAATTCGAGATAGTCAGTTTGAAGAGTTTGTTGTGACATTTTACGCCTGTAGGTTTTATAGTTTGAACCAGAAATATAGAATAAATTGGCATGTTTCTTCAGTAAGTACGACATCATGCTGCTTATTGTGAAATCATATTAATCAGAGGAATTTTTACTCAGTCGATCGCTGAAAGATACGTTATCAAACCTACATACTGATTTAAAAACAGTGGTGTGCGCATTTCTAAATTTAGTTCTTTGTTATGTTTAATAAGACTGCAAAACGTATTAAACTCACATTATATTTATAAGCAGGTATTATTTTTTTTATTTCAAGTGAAAAAAAATCAATCTCTCTTCTATTTGTATCGCGGGTTCGGTTGTATCGCGGTATGTTAAAAAATAGCATTCCTGTTTTACAATGTATATCGCAATTTTCCACATATATTTAATGCATCAACTTCAGGATGAGTGCAAAAAAGGTTGTCAGCTGTGTCAAAGTTCTTACAAGTAAAGGTTTTAACGGAGAGAAAGCAAGTTCAAAGTCCACAGTGCATTATTATGTAAAAAAAATAAATAAATAAAAAAGTAAAATATAATTCAAATTTCATTCCCGAACAAGTTTAAGTTTCATAATGAATCATAATTTAATTTTTTTGAAAAAATAAAACCGTCCATTGTAACTGAACTAGGTTTCCAGATTTTAAATGCCGCGATACAATTGAACTTTTAATGACATGTGAAAATGACAACTTGGTATATATTTTTTTCAAGGGAAAAAATAAGTACCGCGATTTTATGGGACACCTGTATATACAGATTTTCGTTATTTTGTGTTTACAAAATCTTATGAAGTTTTATCTTACTTCATTGTATTGAATTCTTTTAGCTTTAAAAATGATACTGTAAGTGTTGATTTGATTTGAACATATTTTTTAATATTTTTTTTTAATTTACAATTGGGATTAGATATACAGATTACAGATTGCTGTTTATATCTAAAAACATATAATATAATATAACTAACAATTACACAACATGTACAATAACATTTAGAATGGAATACAAGTACATTTTGCATTGGTAACAGTTGTGATGAGGTGTACATATATTTCGCATATCACGTAAATCACACAGTATTTTCTTTTCAATGCAGCAAAATATCCTAGACATAGATTATTGAAATATTGGACCAGTTTTTACATTAATTCTAATTGTTAACTTAAACTGGGAAAATATGTCCTGATTTGTGTATAAAAACCGAAATTAGAATAGTTAGTCCTAAAACGTCTGTTCTATTTGTGTAAAAGTAAATGGACTTAACAGGTATCATTCGTATATAAACCTAATTACCATTTCAATTCAATTTTCCGGTGATTATTTTTTTAGAATGGTTTAATTGCATAAAAAACCATACATATATTCATTTGAATCGTTTAACTCGAAGGTACTATCTGCCTAGTTTTCTCAAGTTTTTTAAAAAGAAAAAGAAATGTATAATGTATTAGTTGCAAAGTTGCAAAAAACATTTTTAAAAGAAATATAAATGTACATAAAAAGAAAAAAACCCACTAGATTACATGATATTTCTGACACATCATGTGTTGGCATAAACATTTTCTTCCGTCTTCTGATAGTTCATGTATACTTCTTCTGGGGTCTGTTTGATGAATTGCAGGACAGCTTGACAGCAGAACATATAGTCCTCCTTAAATGAAGTGTTGATCAACAATAATATCAGTTTGTTCCCCCCAAAATATCATTATCTATGTTTATATAAAAAAAAGCTCCAAGTCCAACCTAATTAAAATTGGATTTGTTAATTCGCCCCTCTACGTTTCAATATATTAAATCTTTTCATAGAGGAGCGGAATTTTATGTCTAATTTTACTAAGATTGCTATAAAGTCAATATTTTACGTATATATATGTTATTTTTCTCAGGATTTTTATATAGCAATACTTTAAAACTAAATAATCTGTACCCAATGCGAGATCATTTCCGGACGACGACTCTGTAGCTGTCTGACAATGGTGAACATGTCCACCTCCTGATCCTGTTGTAGTTGTTGTATGGCGTTATAAACAGCACATAACTCTCCACATCTGGATGCTCCATCTCTTCAACAAAGATTATATAAACCCGATAAAAACATACTTGTTGAAGATAAAAAATTACTTTGGAATCACCTTTAACCTCGTTGGAGCTTGAAAAGAAATTAGCCTTGTGTTATAGTTTTAATGGGCATACGTACGATTTTAGTGAAATTATATTTTTATTATATCATTTACAATTCTTAAAGTATGCATTTCTTATGATCAATTGAAATCTTAAAATTAGCCATAGAGTTGTAAGCAAGATAACAGAGTTCAAATATCCTTGTTATGTAAACAAGGCTCGTGTCCTATTTTTGTTTACAAAAGTTTAAGATTAAAAAGTATTTGTTTCAAGCTAATTTGTCCATCTTTTGATTCGTTTTAATATAAACATTTTGAACGTTTAATACATATTTTTTTTAGGTCTAAAACTGAAATGTTCACATCAAAACAAACGCTTGGTTGACATAGCAAAGAGTCTTAGGCTATGTTATTTGGTTATAACTCTACAAATGACACATATTTTGGTTGCCTATTAAAACTGCCAAACTGAGATAACGTAAACATTACAATCAGAAAAAATAATGTTTGACCAAAATCCCGACCATGCCCCTTTAAGACATTCGAAAAGGAAACTAGGAAGGTTTTTTTGAGTTTTTATAATAAATACTGGCAATGTCACAATAATTTATAAGGAATTCTTCCATACATGTTAAGATTTAAATTGTTAAAAATAAAAGTTAACAAATAATGCGTACCTGGATAGAACAGCAATTTTGTTTTCAGCATCTACGTTTTCATTTCGCTGCAAGACTGCAGTGAGATCTAACAATGTTTGAAAATTACGTGGGAGGTCGTCTTTTATATTCCATGACGTCATTTCGTATAAGGTCACATCGTGCCAGCAGTTAGCCTATATAAATGAATAAATTATTAAACTAAAACAATAGATGAAAAGGGTGTTGTCTTGAAATTAAATAGGTTTTGTTGATGATAACCATTTTTCTACATGCAAAATGCAGGAAAGAAAAAAGCAAAAACAGATCCATACCACTGGTGGCTTTATTCTGATATTGGATTTTATGATATTATCTGTTACTCGGACACTATTATCAACTTGAATTTCGTATTGGAAAATAGTACGGCCTCCAGAGGGAGAACAAAACCACTCGTTACTCTGAAATTCATTATATGCAGCGTTCAATGCCTATATTGATACATGAATGTAATTTATTACAATCAAACAACATAAATCTCTTTAATTCTAATAAATTTATTGCGATATTTGATACGAAAATAAAAATAGTAAGTTTTTTATGCGTGAATAAATGTAAGAAAATTATTAGCATCATATTTATAAACACCCTTTCAAATAATATCTAAATTGTTGAAAGATCCTATTATCATAAAGTGAACTTGGACACTGATATAAGGTTAAAAGTAATACATTTTTTTATGAAAAGCTAGTTTGAAAAGAATTATTTTTTGGACGAAAACCTACCGATGGTACTTCCGATAGTGGACTTGTCGAAATCAAAGTACTACATTCCTGGTCAACAAGGAGTCGAATCAGGTCAACCGCCGCCCCCGGGACAGCGTATTGAGCTGTTATGATACAGTCCCTCATCGTGAAGGTCTGTAAAAATGTTTTACATGACATTCATTTACTTTGAATAACGTTTGCATCAAAGATATTTCCTCACATGGATTTGCACTATTCACTAGTTTTATACTTTCAGTCAGTTTGTCAGCAAGGTCCAGCGGTCAAGCTATAGTAAAGATCTTTGCCAAAGTGCGATGGTATGTCGCCAACACAGACGCTATTCAAATTATGACGAACTAACAACGTTTGTAACGTTACTTCAGGACTACGTTACATTGTAATTGAAAAATAGCAGAATTGGACTGTGAGAAAGAAACTTTTTTGACAAACTGAGAAAAAGAGGAAGATTAACTGTTCAAAGATGGCGGTTTTAAAAGAGGTCGTATAAATTTCATTACGGAACCTTTATCATAATTGTAACGTGAAAGATTTAAAGGTAAAAGTTTGCGGTCACAAAAAAGTATAATTTTGTCTACAAATAATTGCTTTCAAAATATACATGAAACCCGTTGATGACTATCAAACCTATGATGCATGTAGGAAACAAATGGTCGGGTTGTTTACCGTTTTGCAGCAACTTGTTTATAAAAATAATAAGAACTTACTCAATTCTTTATATGATTAGTTCAAGGACTATAGACAACACACAAACGTCAAAGCTACAGCAGCGATCAGACCCAACATAACACGAAGTACACCCACATGAACCTTGCTTTTCTTTAAGGGTTTACACCAAGAAGTGTACACTGAGAGCAGACGGGGTATTTGGAATATACAAGAAGCGGGAATTACAGGCAGTAAAATGGTAAGACAAAAGACGGGTCTGCTTCACACTTCAGTAGGTAAAGTGGGCTCCAGATGCAAACCCAGAGTAGACCAAAAGTAAACCCTGAGTTAACGCAAATTTTCAAAAACAGTAAATCCCAATTAAACTTGGGGTAAATTTGGGGTCTGCTCTGATGTTAGGTTTGATGTGATCGGTACTTTTCTTGAAAAACATCAATACAGAGCAGTCAGCATAATGATAACAACAGCGTTGTTATTTTTCTACTATTCCTAAAAAGAAGTCAGGTTGATTAGTACATGTATAATACTACTATTTAAAGGGGCATAGTCCTGATTTTGGTCAAACATTATTTTTCCGATCTTAATATTTACAATGCTTCAGAATGGTATTTTTAATAAGCAGCCGAAATTTGAGTGTTTTTTTAGAGTTATAAGTGAGTCACAGAGCTTGAAATTCTTCGTTTTGTAAACAAAGCGTTTGTTGACATTTTAAACGTTGAAGTAAAAATTTCAGTTTTAACCTAAACGAAGGTGTTAAACGTTAGGAACTGTTAATCTATGCTTAAACTACAATTAAAAGATAGACAAATAAGCTGGAAGACGATTTTTATTTGTATATTGAACATATGTAAACAAAAACAGGGCACGAGCCTTGTTTACATGACACAGAATTGTGAGCTCTGTATCTTGCTTATAACTCTACGAATGACTCTCAAATTTTACTTGATCATTAGAAATGCATCTCTGAAGCATTGTTAATAATAAAAACATAAAAATAGAATTTGACCATAATCGTGATCATGCCCCTTTAAATGTTACACCACAAAAATATGTTCTTTATTAATTCAATGTTTGCAGAATGCGGTCCAAATGTTGTTTTAAGTTCATATATAATGCCAGGAGTCTTACCGATACCGGGACGGCGTTGTAGTATGTCCCTCGGCCTTTTACGTGTGATGAAAGAATGATTCTTATCTTGTCAGCTGAAAGACAGGCATACATTGTATTTGCTTAATCAATAATAGCAAGATGTCAATAATTACAGGCTGAGACATATTTTTGTTGTTTCGAATTCTGTTTTTAAAACAAATGATTTCTAATAAATTTTTCCTTGCAATATCTATTACTTAATAGCAGCATTATTTTTATTAAAAATGTTGCTTATTTAACAAAATGCACTATTCCAATTTGTGCCCAACTTAAAATATAATTTATGATTTTATTTATTTGTATAGTAATTTTATTCTATATTTTCAAATCAAAAGTTTTGGTAAATGTACCTACCTGGCAAAACGCTGCTGTCCATGTTCAGAGAAATATTTTCATGTCCACAGGACTTCTCATTTTCATGAAATACTGGCTTTAAAGATTCTAGTTCCTGAAATATTCACAAGTGTGTAGGTCAAGCATATTTTAGCATATCATTGTATAGCATATGATATTTCGCTTCCGATTTTCCCGAGAATAAAAAATCACAGTGGTCTTACATTAAATTGCGTTCTTAATCTCGAAAAATTGACAGCTTTATTTGATGACATCAGGGATTCAACTTCAAGGACGAAATTCTCCTTCGTAAGTAGATAGCTTTTGACCCGGAACGACTCATATAACACACGATAAAGGAATTTGTACTGGTCCTGTTAAAAACATAAGATATAACAGACACTTCATGTAGATAATTTGTTAGCGTTAAAAAAATGTTTTGAATCTTCATGGTATACACACAGTTTTTTTTTCATTAAAACTTACCAGGTTTTGGATCATGTTCATTCGGTCTTCCCTCATCGTGTGGACATACTCCACAATGTTTATACTGCCTTCCTTTATTCCATGTCGGTATAAAGCATCTAAGGCTATAAATGTCCCGGTACGTCCTATACCAGCGCTAAAAATATTGTAATAGATAATAGGCATAAATGATGCAAACGGTTACTTTTTTATAAGAAATAATGGAAAGAGCAAAATTATTACCGAATTAAAAATAATGAAAAGGTCACTAATTGACCTCATGATCATTGCCAAAATTTTAAGAGCACAATTTTAAAACAAATGTATTTTTGCATTATATTCATTATATTATTTCTATCTCAATATCTGTAGATATAATTTCAGAATCTTTTAGCATTTAATACAAAATCTTAATCATAAAGTCTTTCTTTGCCCTATTTTATGGGTATGGGCATGCGATAGTGTTGTTAATTTATAAAAAAAAAATATTTGTAAAAGTGAACAAATATATTTGTTGATGAATATTTGGGGTGTATACCTCAATATTCGTTATATACCACTTATAATAATATCTTATTTTACCTGCAATGAACAAGTAGTTTATGTTCGGGTTTTTCTTCCATTGCCTTTGTCACATACTGATAATACACAAGGAGTTCCATAGGGTTAGGTGTGCCATGATCCGGCCACGCTGTGTACTGTAGGTGAGTAACCTGGCGATTTTCTTTGGTCTGCAATTAGAATCGCAAAAATATTGTAGAATCACAAAAAAGGCTTAAGGAAGGAGTCTTTTCTGGTTTTCGACTTGTCAAACGTTAATTTGATTCATTGTTTATTAAACCAAGATGAAAGGAATTTAAAAAAGTATATTTTTCTTTCTTTTTTATGATCATACAACTTGGCATAGAAAAAGTAATAAAAGTAATAAATGTTTACAATCTAACAAGAACTATCTTTTTGGCGTAAAAATATCACATGTTTCGCAATTCAGAATTGCTGAGATTAAAGAGACTGTTTTCGCATTTTAAAAACAATAACATTAATGTTGGATTTTTTTTACTAATGTGAACTCATGATATGATATTTGGGTTTTAGAATATGTTTTTAGAATATGATTTGCCTATCAAATTACATATTTATAACCATTTTAAAGCGCCCATTCTATACATGGATTTTTGTGGAAACAATCACTAAAATCATTTTTCTCTCTCATTAAATGGTCGATATATTAGCTTTTCTGTCAATTTATATCTTTATATAAAGTCTTCTTTATACATAAAAATCAGAAATATTTCATTATTAGAAGCATAAAAAAAAATAATCAAAATTTAAGAAAATTAGAGGAAATACATACAGGCAATGCAATATTAATTTTAGTATAAATATGTATTCCAATTAAGTAGTTTAAGCTAATAGATATTTTAATATTCTATCATTTCATTGAAGAATAGAATCATCAAATTAAAACAAATGTCTACAGAACTAGAAAGAGCTACACTTATTTTTATCATCCTTTACGTTGAGGGAAAAGGTAGTGACCTTGACCTGACTTTTATGTAAAAACAAAAATGTCAAATTTGATTTAACTGATAGAATCATTTGGTAATATGATCCCTTTGACTGTCAAAATTTCATGAATTTCTTATTATAAGAAGTTTGTTTGATAACGAGAAGACTCCTTCCCTAAGAGAAATACATCACTTTTATCTTACCAGAAAACTACTCACGATTATCATTAATCTAATACGTGTGGTGTATACAGCGTATGTGATAAACCTTGTCTTTATTAGACGGGTGATGTCTTATCAAATACTTCCGATCCGAACTATTTTTGACACAGACCTTCGTTTCAACGCTTGAGTAATATTTTTTTTAAAGATTTTCCTGTATATACTACATCTACTATTTCTACTATCAAAAATTGAATTTGTCGAAGATATAAGTTATAAATGTGAAGAAAAACGTATAAATTTGTTGTTGATGAAACTCCAAACAACGTTTGCTATCACGGACTTCATTCTGACGACGTGATGAAAACAGAACGCTTTGGTTGTGTTTCTTTACAAGAACCTACCGAAATAATGCCTCCAAAGACTTTTATTTCACCTCCAGTAAGCATTCTCACTAAATATTTTCAACTTCGAATCATAAGTTTTTTGTTTTATAAAGCATCAATTCTTTGTTCGAGTCAATTCAAACTAGGTGAACATTCGCAACTTTGGGATGTCAACACACTTGGCTATTCAAGTCAAGAGAATCTTCACGTTTAAACAGATAAACTTACCTCCAAAATGACGTACTTAATTCTATTGTGCAAGGTCACAATAACCGCATAACACAACGATGCATTATTGATTTGGTTCATGATATAGATCAAAACATATGAAATAAATAGAACATCTACAATTGTGTGATTTTATATTTGCTTCATCCAACTCGTTGAAATGATTATTTATTCTTAAGTATAGCCTTGAGTATATACATAACCTCAACTCGTTGGTTAAAGCAAATATAAAATCACACAATATAGATATTCTCTATTGATTTCACATGTTATCTAATCAATTAAATAAAAAATAAAAATATGCATGACTCCATTTTGAAAACAAAATTCCAAGAAAATATCCATCATACACAAGAGACTTGTCAAAGACAGACAAATGAAAATTCTGTGTAAACCCGACTTTCTAAATGATATTTGAAAAAGAAATAAGGTAAATTTCATGAAATATGTAATATTCTATGTTGGACCACATTCAATTTTTAATCATCGGCTTTTAATGGCGAAATTTTTTTATTGCTATAACACCCCTGCGAATGTGTCCGGAATGTTTTCTTTATCGTTGCTAAGTATGTAATAAATCCAGAGGTGCTCGAATGAAAGTTCACGAGACTTCACCGAGATTTGTTCAGTCCCTGTGAAATTTCAAGCGGAAGTATAAGTGTTCGGATAATATTCTCAAAATACGTAAGTACTGTTCGATTTTCATATCATATATGAATATATATAACACATCAACATCTTTTAAGATGTATGTCTTATTTCACCAGCTAGCGGTTTTTTTTTTAAATTAAACGATATTACTCAGAACAGAGTTATCGTTGGTGTTTAAGCACATGTAGAGTGGTTGATGATATAAACATTGGGTTGCTTCAGAAAAGCATAGCCATGTTTGATGCTTGTGGTGTGCAATACCATGTTTTTAAAAAAATAATGGTTGAATGTGTTGCATAAAACCCTAGTATATCGAGCCATTTTCAAGGAACGTTCTGCATAAAATAGTACAGTCTGTTTCACTATTGATGTTATTACTAGGGCAGGCGCAGATCGAAAATTAATTCTTAGGGGGATCTCTATTACGCATGTTAATTTTCGCAACAGCAGAAAAAAAACTATTTTTTGTATTGTCACATTTATTTCTAGAACACATTTTATCCTCCAATAAATGAAGATAAAGTTTAAAATCAATAAACTTCTAGAATTAATATTTGAGTACAAGTACCTAGATTCTCTAAAATAGACTATAAACACGAGGCACGATTTTTACTGCGAAACTGAAAGGGTCAATTAAAACCACGTGATCTAAAATTTAAATGACAATAACATTCGCAGGGGTGATAATACGACCCTACATGTTAACATGTTAGTCTTTTACCTTTTCGTTTCTAAGTCGAAGTTGATGAATTAAAAAACTAGAGTAGGTTTTCTCAGATTCAAGGAGAATACACATTTTGTTGGCTTTGGTTTGACTTCCGGTGATTTCCGGCCAATATTTTACACATTTAACCTGATAAATAAAAAAATAGTTTAACATCCCAATAAAAAATTAAATTTGATTTATTAAAAAATAATAACATTGTAAAGATTGTTTGTTTAAGAAACTGTTAAAATGATTGTTTTTACAAGCATCAATATATTTCATAGATTGTATACATTTGATAAATCAACTAGTCTACGAAACGTAATTTCTTTACCTGATATAGAATTATTAATAAAAATTAATGATAACAAAATTTTGAAAAAATAAAAGAAAACATACTTTTTCTCCCTCTAAAAGACTTGTTACCATAGCAATAACATAGACATCCTCCTGCCAGACCATTTGCCAAAAATCATCTATTGTGTTTGACTTAGGGCCTGGAAACCAATTTCAGAGGTAATGATTAGTTTTTTCATAAGTAAGTAATTTAGTAATTTATTTATCAATATTAACATTTGTATATATTTTCAAGTGTAATATCAACAGTAAGCATAGATTTAACACCCGTTCCATCGGGCCTATATGCAACTTTAAACACATTATGCATGAAAAAAGAAAAGAAAATAACACAGCATCAAGCGGTAAAAAATATACATGCATAAGTATAAAGCTTCTGTTAGAACCCTTTGGTTTGCACCCCTTGTGTTGATTTAACAGTGTATATAATACAGTGTATGTTAATATATAGATATATTAATTAGTAGCAATGCAATAACATGAAGTCACGTAAAGGTTTAATTGTTTAATTATAATAGAGTATCACTATAGCAGCTTTGGTCTTACCTTGGGACGCAATATAAGCCGGTGTTTTGTACGTATTCTGCATCAAAAGGAGAAAGATATCAAATATAAGACTGAGAATTAAAATTATAACTTTTAACAGATACATATAAGTAATTATTATTCAGTTCATTAATCACGATAATTAGTATTTGAATTAATACATCGTGTTGTTTTGTTAACGCATATAATAATCTCAAATATTTGAGCAACACTGGCTCTTCATATAAACTTGTACCTCCTATTTAAATAGTTAAATTTCTATTTTCAAATATTTTACCAACTTGTGGATATAAAATGTTAAATACTTGCAACCTTTTCGTTTATCATTTTATATACAGATTTAAGAATGGTGATTTAATCGAAATTCAAACAGAAACTAAGTTAGTACAAGAAGAAAATCCTCACCTTTATGAAATTTGCGTTGATATAATCCTGTGATTTATCCTGGTACCGTAAAATAATTCTTGAATGGTCATCTTGAATCAATATTGATATTCAGTAAGTAAAATATATTGCATCCGCAAAAACGCATTAATCATTAAATAAGATGTTGTTCTTATTAATCATTAAGTATTATTATCATTAATAATTATCATAATTAATCACTGTCTTTAACACATGTATTACACGCATACAATTTCTCAATCTACAAGTATCAATTTATCTATCTGTCTATCTATCGATCGATTGATCTGCATGTATCTATGTATGTATCTTTCTTTAATTGATGCTTTAATCATAATTTGGTATTAATGTATATAATTATCAGTCGATGTCTTACAAGGAAAGGTTGTTTTGAATCTGTTCTTTGGAATATTTTCCGGCAGTTTCCCAGCTGTACAAAGTTTATCGGGCTGTTCGCCATATGGAATAGACTGTTAACATATAAAAAACAACAAGTGTAGTCAGTGCCTGTTAAGCGATTTAGAAGTGTATTTTTCATGAAAAACTAATTTAATTACACATTCCTAACTGTTGATCAACTTAATATAATTTGTTTAAATATAATGTATCCTTTAGAAACAACATATTTTTTGTTTAAAAAATGTTGTAATTTACAGCATTCAATGTTGTTACTGTTGTCAGGAATGAATTTTATGCTACGTATCCTACTTTAAATTCTTTATGAAATTCCTTATCTGAATCCTTTTCCAACCATTGAATAGAGGCAAAAATGTCTAAGATTTTGATGTCTTTATGGCAAATCTGGGTTTGGTTGTAATATACATTCTCAGTTTCATTTTCCTTTAACTCGATATCTTCATCATCATCTATATATTAAATGTTCAAAACAAATTTCAGGTTAGAACTGCACATAGATCCTCAAATCAAAAGTGAGAACTAATAAACACCAACATTTAGTTTTATCTTTCTCTTGTACTTACATAAGGAAAGATGTTATAGCCATGATACATGAAAACATAGATACGTACCTAATTCACAAATCTCCTGCAGACTAACCTCTCGATTTCTTTTGCTTCCATTATGGCGTCTTCTAAACATTAAACAAACAAATGTAAAAACAATATCCAAAATGGTATCTCATGAAAACGACTAACAATGCATTACACATCATAACAATACAAAATAACTATACCTCAGAATAACTATGAACACAATCGAAGATACTATGACTACAACTAGACCAATTACTGGTCCAACAGTGACAACTAAGCTTGGACCTCCGTCTTTGTCAAGTAGTTCACGAGAGATAAATCCTAGAATGAATCAGGTTATTATCATAATAATGAGCGGAGAAACACAGTTTACCTGTATAACTCAAAGTATTTGTAAACGAAAACTCGAATAGGTGTAATTTTTAGGAAATCACTTTTCATAATAAAGACTGCACGAAAACGCAAGAATGAAGTGAAAAACTAGTAGAACAAACATGTATCTTATTTTAGTCGTAATGGTAAAGTAGAATATAAGGGTGCTCTCTTTAACTTACTTTCGGTACAGAAATCATTCATCCATCCTGGTAAACACTGGGAACACATTCCATTCGTCCTGTTGCACGGTAGATTATCTAAACAGTTTCCACTACAGTTCTGCATACAGTCTTTACCAAAAGTGCCAGTTGTACAGGCTTTAAAGATACAAGATAAGTGATATAACAAACAAACACATATTCAATTACAAAATATCTGCTATAGATTATACTGATAATTGGCCATGGTCTTTTTATGACAAGATTAATATTCAGCAGACTTTCAAAAACATTTGAGTTGTACCAAAATCCATAATTTATAAGATGTCTGAATTACTTTTTGTTGTTGTTCCTTGATTAAATAATGCAATACACATAAATTTTAGTGGACGCTTCCGTTCATAGATTTATATGATGCAATTGACTTACTACTTCGACAAAATTGACCTCTGAATCCATTCTGACAACCTTTTATACACGTTCCATTTACGTGATTGCAAGTTAGATTTTTAAAACAGTTTCCACACGTTTCCGAACAGTTCCCTCCGTACTTAGAATGTGGACAAGCTACAAAAAAGAAAATACTCGGGTTGCAATATTTTTTTTGGACACATGAAAGAAAGAGTAGGAAAACAATATAACATCTCCTTTCAAAATCATTACATGCATTAGTAAATGATGCATTAGTAAATGATGTTATCCGACAATGTATTACATATATTAGGTAATATTAAGGAGTAGTAGTACAATTTATAAAATTAAAGTGTTTGCTTACTATCATTACAGTGGTCTCCTGTATATCCGTCCATACAACCTTCCAAACAGGTGCCCGAAGTTCCATCACACATGTTGTTCTTACAATATTCGCTACATGGCGCTTCACAGTTTGGACCATATAAACCAGCTTTGCATTCTGCATTGATTAAAAGTTTACCATTTTTTAATCCATTGAGCTTTTATAATTTGTTTATTATACATTGAAGAACATTAGGAACATTAAAATACATTATTATTGTAAATAATAACAATTATGTAAATTGTGATATGTTATTTTTATGCCAGTACCAAAAAATATCAAAATATAATGGTAATTGTAATTTTTGAATATTTAGCTGATCTTCTGTACTTGTTTTCATCAGCCAATCAGAGGCGGCGTTTTGTCGCGCGATGTTTCGACTACGTCATTTTAACTGTCAACATGTTTGTAAATACCGCAATCTTACTAGCATTATTGATTTTATTGGTTTGAACAATGCGATCCATACAAGGGTCACAGCTTAAGGATAGGGGCACCCACACATGCGACACATTTTGGTTATTCTGAAAACTGCATTTAAAAAATGGGAAGATGGAATTCTGATGCTATTCGCAGATACATATGTTTTTCAAGCTTTACACTTTAAATAGTATAGCAAATGCTATGTATATATAATTTTATTGGAAGGTTTACACAGTTCAAAAATTAACTGTTGTGTATTATAATTATATCTGATATGCATTGCCTGTGTTTTAATTCCATGTATACATTAGTTGCATGTCAAAATTCTATTTTCATCGCAATTCCCGATCAGTTGTCTTACATTGGACATTATTCAAAGTGTGATCCATGTATAACATTTATCTATATAATGTTGTTTCACACAACATACATGTAACACAGGTCAGAAGTAAATAGTTGAATAGATTTGAACCATTGTTTCTGTTGTGTGACTTTGTCATTCGAGTTACATGTGCCTACTGGCTCATCTGGCAATGTTTGATTATATATGTCTTTTAAAACATGTTTGATAGTAAAGAAACTTTTTACATGTATATTATACTGTTATATAAACACAGGGCAGAAGTCAAATGATATGTTTATGTTTGCAAAGATAAAGATAAAATGTTCCTAATGGTATTCAAATTAATAACTGGTTTGTTTATATAGATATGTGCCTTCATGGTGTGTTAATATTTATATCGCCATATAAGACATGGATTAGTCTTTGCAATATATGTTGTATGTACTGCCATCTTTTAAATTGTTGACTACCATGATCTGGCTAGTCCACCTTGTGTGGGGTCTTTTGTGCAAACCTGCTGTTTTGCTTTTGGTGGCTGTTTTTGTAAAAAAATATTTTTTTTGTATGCATTTTTGGTATAGTAGATATTGTATAGATCTTTGTTTAATCTGGGGGAGGTCATTTGCTCACATTTTAAAACTAACATTCAATGTCTGGTAATGGTTATCATGACTGTAATTGATATTATTGCCTGATTTTTCTTATTAGCAAAAATGAATGGCAGTGTATACACAAAACCATGTTTTATGTTTTTTCTATCAATCCTAGCCAAATCAACAATACCACATAAAAATATTAATGTTTTGGAAACATCTTGCTTTGTTGTATGATAACCATCACGGTAGTTAACGTGAACTTTAAATCCTTTGGAAACATTCTATTATATACAAGCATGTAATGATCGTCTGTCCACAAATATTTTCTCATACAAATACAAAGATGTAGCGTATTATTTATAGTTTACAATGAACCTATGCATGCTGAAGCCTGCAATCCTGGCAGAGCGCACCCCAACTCATCACATTGACCAGACACGATATCACAGGTTCCACTTTTACACAAACCACATGTTTTGGAGCAGTTTTCACCATAAAACCCTACATCACACCCTGGATGAAATAAAAAGAATTTTAATTCTGCTAATTTTGTGAATAACGTAAATTTTAAAAAGGTGATATTATTTTTGAATTGTGTAACTATCGATAAAAAATATTACCATAAACTTGTACTTCACATATCTCAAGCATTGGCACCCTATCTTCTGACGAATTGTGCGACTGATAAAACCATATATATTGAGTTGTTGCCAGACACTCGTTTTCATTAATGGATGGAAGGTTAGGACTCATTGGATCTCTATAGCACGAAGAATTCGGCCAAGACTCATTAGATACAAGTATAGAATATCCGGGTAGTCGTATCGTGTTTTTCCCATCTGTTCCTTTAAATAAAATTAAATTCAAAAACAAAACAAACATATTTTCAGTTAGAGAAAAGTAAGTAAGTAAGTCTTATATTTACAAAGATACGGTGAATGATGTACACAAAAATTAAACGTTTTATCCGTCATTTTTCGATATTCATGTTTGCAACAGATCGCGAAAAAACAAGTCGTGTAGCTCTGAATGAACGGATTTTTGAGCTACAGTTCCATTCATGCAAAACGCACTATTTATCGCGCACAAAAGGCCGCGCGCGGTTTTGGACTATTAGACTATTTAAGAAGATAAGGACCATGTGTGGTATGGTCAAATATCTGCCCCCGATTTCAAGCAATTTTTAAATAGTATCGTATAAAAATCAAATCTTCACAAATCATTGTATAGAGGATGCCTTTAACTTTAATCTTGATTTTAGTCATCATTGCTCATTCGCTGTTTATCTATGACGTCACCTTAATGACCTAATTCCCGCAAATTTGCAAAGAAAAGAAAATATTCTCATTTTTGCTCTATATTTTGCATTCGGAAGTATAGAGAGCAGGTCTGCTCAAGTGCGATTTTAGGCTGGGTCGCGGGTTTACCCCATAAAAAATCTCACCAGAAAACATACCCTGAAAATTTGTCAAATCGTTCTGTAGTATTTACAGTTTATTATATAAGATTTTTATCAAATTTGCCTATGCTATTTTTATGCAATACCGCCTAGAATTTGGTATTGTTGATGGTGCTGTTTTGACGCTTTTCTAATGATTACATAGGAGAATGAGCATTTCTCGAGACTGGGTTATTTTTGAAATAATTGCAAGTAACTTTTAAACAATTTAGACAAATTTATCAACTGTTTCTGTGCGAAAAGAAAAAGTGATTTATAAGAAATTTATGTAAAAAAAGTTATATGTGTTCTCGCTAGATTTTTTGCTATTTTTTCTTTATTTTTGATAATTTTACCAAAAATTGCCTTATTTTCCGTATTTGACGTCGTGAGTACGACGTCATTAATTTTTAACCCGTTCCGCTTGTTTAGTGATAACTTAATAATCAGGTTTAGACTTCTAAAGCTAAAACTAGTAGCTTACATTTCTGAAAAGGCAGTTTTGGAGAGTAAGAAAATAATACAGAGATTAAAAAAAACATAACTTTACTATGAATTCGAAGTTATAAGGCCTCGTGTACTCCCGATTAGCATTGGCCCGTAATAAACAATAATTCTTAATTTTGCTTTTGTATTATACAAACATTCTTTCTTTTTTTTTAAGTTATAATGATTTGTTTAGTTGCTATTAAAGGTATTAAATTAAAAAGCCCACTTTTGTCCTCTTATTCTAAATCAGAGAATGCAGAGCATAATATAGTTTATATCTAAAATTTAGAGGAAAGGGTGGTACAAACGTTAAAGTGGGTTCCCCATTTCCACTTTCTTTTGTTGAAATGTTATGTTAATGTAAATATATGAAATAGTCTTAAATCTAGAAAACGGATGATATTCGTAAGAAATGGACTTTTATTTTGGTTATCAAAATCTACACAACTAATTTAGAAAATTTAATTCCAAGCTTTGCTACTCCCTTTTTTCGGTCAAAATAGTTACGATATACTTACTATTAATGCTTGTAAACTTTTATTTGAAGAATTATTACCGACCTAAACTATTATACAGACAACTCTCTCTCTCTTTCTCTCTCTCGCTCTCTCTCTCTCTCTCTAAAAGTTCGAGACTTCATGACTGTCATTACTTAGCTTTTATGTACTTTCGCATAGAGTTAAAAAGTAACGCTTCAGTTCTTGATAATAATCTACGTAGTTATGATGTATTGCTTCAAATCTGCATTTCTAACTTACGAATCTTACATGAAAACTAGGACTTGGTATGAATTACTACTACAGTATTTACACTATAAACCTAAATCGAATTACTATATTATAACTAAGAGCTTTTGACGTTAGAAAATGTGAAACTTTGAGATGTCTCCGTTATGATGTCATAAACAAATGTGCACAAAACAGCCTCTCGAGTTGTCTAAATTGAGTACAGAATTTGATTACGAAAGCAAACCCGCTACCCACCTTAACATATGTTTTTTCTTCAGATAGTTATACACATTATACTAAAAAATTATACTTGAGCAAGCCTGCGCTCGATGTTTCCTAGTCAAAAAACCATCGGAAAACACCCATAGTTTGCTACCAAACATAAATTTCTCAAAATAATGCAATCTTCATGACGCCGTTTCTACATTTTGACGTCACTGTGGTGATAACCTTTTAGACCTTTATTTTCAATATGATTTTAACTATCTTTAACCTTATTTTACAGCTCTTTCAAAAACGTTGATTTTGGGGGCAAAAAATGCATAAAACCGCACATAGTCTTTGTTAATAGTTTTATACCAAGAAATTCTTGTTATATGTTTTTTGAAGCGTGCTAGATTCACGTCGAGTCGAGAGTCGCAAATTTTACTTGTAAAAAATCTGCACCATCTATTTTACGCGACTTGTGAGGGTGTTTAAAAGATATTTAGAGGAAATATAATAAAATTTACTTAATGTTGTTTGATGTAAAACGTTTTAGAATATTTTTTCAAAGTTGCTTAACAAGACAAGTTTTTGTGCGCAATGAATATACATTGTTATTGTATAGACGGAAGTGTAGTTCTATGGTCAATTAAAATGGTTTTTATTTTGTGGACCAATACATAAACTATGTATTTTAAATATTGATAAAAACATTTACATAGTATAGACACCTAAATTCGATTTTACTTTTTTTATAACTAATTTTTTTTTATTCAAAAATAATGAAATGCAATTAAAATCTGTAACATCAAGACAATTAAGTTAAATTCAAATTTGAAATCTATGTAACCCATACTTATTATGTATTAAGATATTAATATTTAAATATTTAAAGGTATATAGTATTAATTAAATATATTGAAACATTGATTAATTTCTTTAATATAGCATGCACTACTAAAAACAGTACATACTGTCAGTCCTGTACCAGAATTTGACAGACTTGATGCTGTACACTTTTCTAAGGTTAATTCGAAGCCAAGCTTCCTTAATGTTGCGTTCATCACTTGTATGAGAGCAATATATGATATTTTGGGTGAAATTTTCGTCCACTGCATACTGTGCTTTAAAAGTTCCAAATTGTGAGCTGCTTGTCGCAAGTGTGTTTCCTTTACTAACAAACTGATCTGTCAAAAACAAATATAAAGACACACATACAAAATTAAACATGATGTATGTTAACAGATATAACGAATGTCTGTAAAATAAGAGAAAATGCGTCCAAAAACGCGTTTTATTCATATATTAAAAAAATGATATTCTAAAATATTTCAAGGAACGGTGTGGATTTTTCTCAGAGGCACACGGTAGTAAGTAATAGAAAACATCGTTTAACCTTATTTAAAACCTATTTATCTAGAAACTTAATTTGCTGATATTTGTAGTACATGTGCAACGCATTCTGTAAATTATCGTGTACTGTGTGGTCTCTAAGGCAGAAAATAAAAAAGTCACATTTTAGAACTTAATATAGCTTCTGCCAAACCATTGTATACTGTTTTTTTTTTTTTAAATAAACAGCTGCAATCGATTGTCCTTGAAACAAAATATTGTTGATTGATTACTGTGTTAGTGAAAAATAGTATTAAGAGAACTAAGAAAATATGAAAATAACAATTTGGTGTTGTATGGATTGAAAGAAACTGATTCTATATATCATAATGTTGTAGTATAAAAATCAATTTCAATTCATTACTTACTGTAAGTTGTAGTTTTTACGATAAACAAATAAGCCATGAATACCACCAGGAACAAGCCCATTTTCGGTGTATAGTAGCTTCGTTTATACCAAACTGTTTCCTTTCTGGATAGCGTTTATCTGTGAACATAAAACATCTAACAATTGCTGATCAAAAATATATGTTTCCGCAATAAAGGTCAATCGTTTAAAATTTAATTTCGGAATAGTATCATTTAGGTTTATAAAGCATATCCATAAAAACATCTTAATTTCGTTAATATTCTAGATCATCGGTTTTTTGTTGATAAATGTTCACCGACCCTCAGTCTAAGAGTATTATATCGATCATAAAGATGTTAGTTGTTATTCAGACTTTATAAATGGAATGAAATAGAAAGAAATTTATTTCTGGTTTCCATTCACTTGACAAAGTTATTTGAAATTTGGTCACGACGAAAATAATGGAATAAATATACAATTTGAGATCAGATTCAAAAAGGTTTTACCAGTGCATGAGTGGCTCGAACCCCTTTACCTACATGTATACTGTTGTCATATGATTTTATGGTACTGCGTAATATTGAACTCGGTTTTAATATATTATGCAAGATTATGAATCCGGGTTTAATACAGCGTTCCAAAATATCGAACTGCCTTTTAAATATTAAACCCTTCTTTCAAATTATTATGGCTATGGTATTATAAACCTCTTGCTATTTCAAATCCTATTGGAGAGGGGGTTCAAAATATATATTGAACCTTCCCTCTAATTTCGTGCTTTTTGAATAGGGGGTTCATTATAATGATGGCTGCAAAATATTGACTATTGACACCCCCCCCCCCCCCTTGATTTTCTATGCGATTGAAGAGGGGGTTCAATTATTTTGGGCGCTAAATATTGAACTCCCGTCCCCTTTCTAATTTTCATAGGAGAGGGGGATTAAAATATTATTGCTGTAATATATTGAACCCCCACCTATTACCAGCTCTAATTATTATCTAATTATTACTATTATTATTATTAGTTTCTAATTTCCTCCTAAGATGTGGTACAACTAATTTTGACCGCAAAATATTGAACCTACTCCCTCCGCCCCACTGCTCTTTAATGCCTTACGGGGTTCAAAATATTATGGACGCGAAATATTAAACCCCTTCCTTTACCCGATCCAATTGCACAGGGGGATACAAAATAATTGCCAGGATATATTTAACTCCATAATTTTGTCCATTTTCCATTGCTGAGGGGTTTCTAAAAATTATGGTTGCAATAAATTGAAAACCCTTATTCTTTATTTCACTGGATAATGGGTTTTAAATATTATAACCTCCTATTTCCAAGCTTTCTGAAGAGGGGGTTCAAAATAGTATTGCCACGATAAATGACCTCCCCCCTTGTTTTTTTTTTAATTTTCATTGCTGTTGAAAAGGGGGTTCAAAACAATAATGGCTGCGAAATATTGAACAATACAACACCCCCATCTCTTCCCCTCCCCTCCCTTTTCTAATTACATTTCTTATTTAGATTGGTTTTAAAATAGATTTGCCGCAATAAACTACATCCACTTTCATTTCCTATTGCAAAAGGGGGGGTCAAGATAAAGTCTGTGAAATATTTTACACACCCATATATCTTTTTACAGTCAGTTCAAACATATTATTTACTACATACACCATTGCATAGCATAGCTTTGAAATCTCGTAGCATCTCTTACAATACAGTACCGATAATACCCAACCTAACTGAAAGTAAACCCCAACTTAATCCTGGGTGTACTTTCTGCGTTTACGCTGGGTTTACTCCAGGTTTACTAGAGTAGACCCAGAGTAATTCCGGATAAAACTAAAGTAACTCCAGAGTTGGCACAGAGAGTTAACCATGCCAGAAGTATACGCCTGAAAGCAGACGCTTACTGTATTCGGAATATGCAAGGAATTACAGGCAGTAGGATGGTTAGATTATCATAAAAGTCGAGTTTGCCTCACACTTCAATGCATACAGTTGACCTCAAAAACAATTTTAAAGTAAACCCAAATTAAACCCCGAGTAAACCCAAAGTAAACCCCGAGTAGACCAACATTTTCAAATAGTAAACACAGAGTAAACCCCAAGTAAACCTAAAAAGTAAAACCGGGGTTAAGTTGGGGTTTACTCTGGTCTAAGGTTGGGTCTGATCGGTACTATAGCATTGGAATCTCATATCAAAGCATACAATCTGATATATTCTCATTCGTCATATCATACAATAGCATAGCATACACTATGATTTTTAACTCAGTTTTTATGCTCTAATCTAAAAGAGTAAACTGTACACAGATTGGTGGTAAACTTCGGCTTCTTATCATTTTAATTCAAAATGTTTGGAACTTTTCTGTGTATAGAGGCGTGTTTGCTCAAATGCACAGCATACCATATCATTATGCAATTAATTTCATACCATATCATTATGCAATTAATTTCAACTTTTCAAAGCATGCAAATTTTATAGCGTTGCATCGAAATTTCAAAGCAAATCATTAAAATTGCATACCATAGCATAGGATATAGCTACTTGATTGAATTAATTGTTACTTTATGGTTGTTCTCAGGTGGGCGAAAAGGGGGCTTAAACTGGTGTACTGTGTATACAGAGGGTTGGTCAACATTCAATTCCCATACAGCCTTTATGGTATCCTTAATATATAATGACAGTAATAAGGGGGCTCAAAATATTTTGACTGCAAAATATTGAATCCTCCTCTAATTTGTTATCCATATTAGAGAGAGGGTTTAAACTTTTATGGCTGTGAAGTTACAATAATTGCCCTCCCCAACACCTCTTGATTTTCGATGCTTATTTAAGAGGGGGTTCAAGATATGTTATATCTATGAAATATTGAAACCCCTTCTTAGTTTTAATTTTGATCATTGAACCCCACTCTCATTCCAGCTTCATGCATACATATACAATAAATAGGCCAATTTGGAATTCATTTTTTTTTGGGGGGGGGGGGGGGGTAAATGGTGCCAAAAACGCAGCCATAATATTTATTGGGACTACAAAGTAGAAGTGGGTTCGTATATATCGCGGCTATTATATTGTGAAACCAACTCTCCAATAGCAAGTGGAAGTAGAAGGGGATTCAATATATCGCAGCCATAATATTGTTGACCCCCTCTCCAATTAATTAGAAATTTAAGTAGGGTTCAAATTATTGCAGCCTTACTTTGACAGACCTTCAATTGGGATCTGAAACGGAGGAGGGGGCATCGCGGGCAGATACCTTGGAAAACACTTCGATTAAACCAAAGTTAATAAATAAAATAAAATTATTGCGAATTGGAAAGAACATTATAGAACGGGGTGCCAATGAACGGGTTGACTAATTGACATCATGGTGGAAAGTGTAGGGCGAACCATGCATCGGGCAGATACTTTGAATCTGACAACTTTAGTTTAAAACTTCCATGCAAAATGATAATGATGCATAATCTAGCGTGTTTTAACTTTATATATACATTTTCATACTAAGACAGATTGGTTGTAAACCTTAAACATTAATTTGTAAACATTAACAGATTATTTCATTCTACGCGCGTATATATGGAAAGATGATAAATGAATAAAACGGGAAAGTTAAATGGGACCCCCTCCCCTCTCCAGATTGTTTTTTTTTTCTGAAAATCTCAATTGGGACAGTAATAGAAATTATACTGAAAATTGACCTAAAGAACCAAATATAGAGAGAGATAAAATAAATACCCATTCACTGGTTTGACATAAATACAATAAAGACGTTTTGTTTTTTTTTCAAGTAAGCTTCAACAAACCGGATTAAGCCAGATACATGCAAATGTGTGTATTATTCATTACAGTTTAGATTTTTCATCCTTGTCCGCTCCTCTAAATGTCCAACAATGCAGTTAATATTTCTTAAAAACGATCCCATTTCGAACAAGGAAGTAGAGAAGTGACAAGGATGAACCTACTTTAAAGCGTTCGTTGACTTGTGTCGCTCTAATGGCTAACGACATCAGTCGTTAGATCTACTGAATTCACTCTTCCTGGTAGTGAATGTTTTATTACTTATGCATTTTTTGATTTGTATTATTCCAAGTAAATAGAGTCTATATTTCTTTTAGCATTGTTTAAAAATGTAAAAAAAAAATGCTATTAATTTTGCATTCAAATAACAACATAAAGATTGAAGTCATTTTAATGTGAACATATGTACGTACGTATCCGTGCAAATCACCATTGTTAAATACAATTACTATAATGGTGTAGGAAAGTAAGAAGTACTTGCTTTTCCGATCCGACCTTTCTGTATAAGCCGACTTCTTTACCGCATCATTGAAATGTGTAAATTAACGTGAACCTATTTTCTAAATATTGCAAAAAATATTCAGTGAAAGTAAATTATCATTCAACTATACACCATTATCAGAAGAAACAGAAATTAAAACTTACTACATTAACACTTTCTGGCCTTCAACAGTCTAGTAATGAACATGTGGCAGTTGACTGATAACAGCAAAAGATTCCACTTTAGGAGTATATATGCACTAAATCAAGTAAAAAGGAAATGTTCATTAAACTCTTCCTGTACTTAACCCATTCTTCCGGGTAGCGAGTGTTTCATTGATATTGCATATATGTAATAGCCGATGTTTTATGAAGCGTCGACGGAGCGTGTAACATAAGTTTTTATTAAACTTTCATGTTAAATACTGAAATCTGATTGGTTTAGAGGCAGTTGATAATCAGTTCTATTACCCTCGGCGTTAGCAACACACTAAGCAACGAGTAACACAACGAATTGCTACATGCGCGTAAATTATGCGCGTACGGTTCGCCGTAGAATTCAGGTCATTTCTATATAAAAGCAGTAAAAAATTCTCTAAAACTTACTAAGACATTCAGTATAATAAAACAAATAGTGCCTGTTTGGGAGGAAAAAAGTTGATATTGACACCCCTCGAAAACCATTTTGAACCTCCGCTTCGCGTCGGTTGACAATGGTTTCCTCTGGGTGTCAATTTCAACTGTTTCCCTCCCAAAGGCATTATTTATATAATGCACACATCGTGATAATTTCAAACTGGTTTAGCAAAATTTAACAAAGCAAAACTAATAACGGTGCAAAAAAACCTTTTTACAAGTAAATATGTTGTGACTATGACAGGGTGATTTTTATTTATGGTTGCTCTCTTACATGAAAGCACATCTGTTAATATTCAAATTTAAATAAGAATGCTTTACGTGTAGTGAAAAAAAATTCTGTACAGATAAGAATAAAATAAATTTGAAATGATATTTGAGGTGGAGAGGATATTTAAGCATTGAATGTTTATTATTTGTCTGAAAATTACCGGGAGTGTACCGGGAGTGAAAAAGTCGCCGATTTATATGAAAGCTTTCATGCCATAAAATCAGGTATCGTTGTCGTGAATATTGCGGACCAAAGAAATTAAATAAAACAGAGCTCACTGAACCTTTAATAGCAATAACCATCAACAGGGATGTATATACTAACGGGGTAGGCAACTTCTACATTCGCCGTGTTTAATTCCCATGCTATCACGCGAACCTTGACAAGTTTGTAGAACTATGGTCAATCCCAGTAAAATATATAGGTTTTTAAAGCGATCTGGTTACACCATCGTTGGGGAAGCACTGTACTCGAGAACTTGTGTCTTTAAACACTGAAGCATTTAATTCGAGTTTAGGGACAATAAATATCGATAAGAACCAGTAAATCAATGACCGAAATAACTTTTTAAAAACAAAATGGCTGCCGATATGGCGGCGCCAAGACTGGAAGAAGTTTTTTTAGCCTTAGTACCCATGATTCAACTTTCATTTTATACTGAATTTCTTACATAATAACAAGTTACCATTAATCCTCCCTTCGCGAGGAGGGCTTAAGCTTAGCCCACCTCTCGCTACGCTCCGTATTTCATTCAATGTGCAATTAATTGGACAATAACCAACAATGAAAATTCTTTTGGGTGAGTACTTTAATTTCATGCGACCTTCAAAAAATAGCATGATAAAATAAGTAAAAAAACCGGTTCATTTATTTACAAGGTATAGAATGTGGTCGATATAAAAATGAAATAGTATGTCCTTCCTTTGTACTGAATAAGACAATTAGTCACTTATCTAGTTCAACTTGTGGTTCTGAAGGTAATAATTAATATTTCTAAAAGAAACCGAGAGAACATATAAGCATTTTTAAGAGATAAATATTCATTTATTGTTAGTTAATCTATGTGCCTAAAAATGAACATGCAAAACAAAAACCTCAATTAAAGTAAAATACAAATATTATCAAATAAAAATAATATCTAAAATAAGCATATTCAAAAATGTCCAGTTTTGAGAAAAAAAAATATGATACAAGATCTAAACAATTTGTGTAAGTTTGTTTCTGTTTGTATTTGGTTTTGTTTTGTTCATTTGTTTTGTTTGTTATGTTTTTTTTTTGGGGGGGGGGGGGGGGGGGAAGTGTTTTTGTTTTTGTTTTGCTTGTATGTGTTTTGATTTTGTTTTGTTTTTGTTTTTTTTTTATTTTGTTTTTTTTAAGGGAGGGGGGTTATTGGCAATGTACAAGCATTACTTTGGCTTAATCTATTGATCTTGTGTATATTTCATTGATTTGAAACGTTTAGATAGTTTAGAGTTAATCCATGTAAAATTTTGAAAACAAGAAATAATGTCTTGTACCAAAATATTTTGCCAGTGGCATTCCATTCAGTTGCTGAAGCAATTCTGATGTAGAGGTATACAATGTTTCTAATGTTTGTTAAGAAATATTCCCACAATTTTTAGACACATGTTCCATACCAATAACCGTACATTATGTTTTTGAAGATTAAATGTTAGCCTACTAATGTTCATTTTTTTAGTAATATTCATCGGATCTTTATGTAATATGAATTAAATCAATTAATATTAATACTTTGAAAACCTTGAATTTTTAATTTACATTGAATTTAATGATTTAAAATATAGCACTTCGTACCATTAAAAGAAAATTTTAGTACTCTTTTTTACCTAATACCAATATTGGCTATAATTGTGGTACATCATGCAATGTATACAATTTTAAATAGAGTAAATTACGTAATTGCAGTTTTGAGCATATATATGTTAATATTAGTATATCAAAGATACAGACGCAATATTGCTAAAGAAAATTGAATTACCGTATACCAGGGTTTTTTTTTCCGCGTCATGTTTTTTCCGCGATGTGGAACCAAGAACGGTATATAAGATTTACGCGAGTCAATATATAATATAATTCAAGATTGTTTAAACCTGTGAAGTTAGAGGGTAATCGTATCTGAGTTCCTGTTCTTTATAATGAAATAGTTGGACAATTAAACCATTTACACGATTTCCTTAATGTTAAATAATTTCCGATTATTATTTTCAGAGACGCAAACAGTCCTAAATAAAAAGATCATGTACCATTACATATACCAGTAGCTCAGGTATAATTAGACATCGGTTTACAGAAGAGAAGTGACCGTTTTAATAAGCTTGTCAATGGATTATTAAATATACTACGATGCTTATATTCCTGTTATCTGGCACTTGTCCTCATATCTCACAATTTCTACCTCTAAACTTACTGAACACAGTTCATTGTACTTTTACATACCTGTTTACCTCATAAAGAAACAGAGAACTATTATATAATACTATAAGAACAAAACTTTGCATCAAATTTACGCCGATATATTTTTCGCGATTCGAAAATCGTCGCGCACAAAGCGAAAATTGGATACACACGGAAAAAACCTGATATACGGTACTATGATCATGATAATATTACACAAAATGCCATCTATTATTTTCAGAATACATATAATATTTATGATTATATTTTGGTGCTAAAAGTAAATCTTAGATTTAAATTGTAATATATAACAATCAGTACTGAAATTTTAAAAAAACGGAACACAAGAGATCTATTTCCAACCACTCTTTTCTTAATTTGCTGTGGCTGTTGCACAAGTAAATACAATCAAGTGTTTGCATATACATTTTCTTCTTTCATTGTTGATTTACACTCGGTGTCCTCTGGTTCTGATTTTATATAATCGGCGACAATCTGACAGCATCGCAAGTACTCGTTCTGAAACAACCAGAAAATGAATCAACACTAAAATCATCCTACATGTACAATAAATATATATTTACCGGGTATATATATATATAGTATTGTAAAACATCTGAAGAAAATGAAAGCGCTTATGTTTTACTCGATCTTTGTGTTTTCATTTATTTAAGTTTTATATATATATATATATATATATATATATATATATATATATATATATATATATATATATATATATATAAGCACAGTTAAGGTTAATTTACATTAAAAAGAAATAAAACAATAAAATAAATGTTGTATGTAAATACACCCATTAGCGCTACCGTTGTAATATAGATATGCAACATCGATACAATGATCTATTTTTTACATACGTTGACGGTCTGTTTAAAAGTCAATACCATATGACAATTTCGTACTTCTTTGCTGTGTACTAGCAAGTGAGACCTTATTTTTATTACAGATGATAAGATATTACTTATTTTCCACTGAAAATACACTTTAAGTAACACTTCAAATGGTTCTTATTCAACATTAAATGCTATAAATTACAAAATCGTATTAGTTATATAGGATGTAAATAGGTTAGAGTTCAAGATTACACTAACTTTTAAAAAAGTTTTTAGCATTTATATAAATTTTATCAATTACATTTAAAAAAAAAAATAACATCTACATTTAAACTGGTGCGAATTAGCTTATCTAAAATTTAGTTTCTTTCGAATGTTTCTGTTGCTTTTTATGTTGAATTCATACTTTATGATCAACATATTAAAAGTTATACCATAGTGTTCCCCACTCTTTCTCCACCCCCTTTCACCCCCCCCCCCCCCAACTCATAGGTGATAAAAGCAAGTTTTCGAGATTGTTTGTGCATATATATGTCTGTCTGTCGGTGTATACACTTGTCTGTACATGTGCTTTTTTATCTTTGGTATGTGACTGTGTCTATATTATACTTATATTCTAAATCTCAAATGAAGTGAATATGTGATGTGTATGCACTGTCAACTAAACATATAAGAAGATGTGAATAATCTGTACATGAAAGTTTGAAAAAAAGAAAGAAGTTATACCACATCAGAAATCATTTCCGGACGTCGACTCTGTAGCTGTCTGACAATGGTGAACATGTCCACCTCCTGATCCTGTTGTAGTTGTTGTATGGCGTTATACACAGCACAAAACTCCCCACATCTGGACGCACCATCCCTGAAGAAAACAAAAGTGTTTTGAATTTGTTAATTTTTTCATATTTGTGTATATTCCTTACATGTAGAAGAATAAAAAAAATAAATAAAAGTAGAAAGCAAAAATTGAGTTATTTGTATTAAACCAATTTAAACTTTTCATTTTACTAAAGGTTTAGTTTTTCAATATTCACGGTTACAAGAACTTTATTTGTATTCAGCTTAAAACTCTGATTTTACACTGATCGTTTTTCCTAAAGAGAGACTTTGTTATTTAGACTACTGTTCCTCGTAACTTTAAATGTTCTGCTATAGTACAGCTATTGATAAAACTGATATAAAAAAGTGACATATTTCTTCTTTGATCACATAAACACCTTTATAATTTATGAAATATCTTCAAATCATATTCCTCAAAATTTAAAAAAGTTATTTAATACGTATATTATATAATAAATGATTCTTTTTAATCGTATCAAAAATATGGTGGTGAGCTCCTTGGAACAGCAGTAGTAAGCTCATAGAACATTTAACGCAATACAAATCGCTTTTATTCGAACTAACACGTAAGATCGACCTGGTTTAATTTTTTCTTTAAAGTTTGTCACGTTTTAAATCTGTACTTAAATGATTTTTCTGATCGTATGATGTACTGATGACGTTCAAAGAAATCGGAGAATAATGACCTTTGATATCGGCCATAACTCTATTAGAATTTAAGTTACAAAGCATTTAAGCGGTTTTGTCATAGTTTTGATGCCTGAAGTGGATAAGAACATGTTTGATATGTTTATAAAATGTCTTTATTGTCTATTTAGGTGTGTATTCATTCCATGTGAACATAGTTTTGTGAAATCATTCATTCATAAACGGAGTCGAATATTATTTATTATTGAAATATTAAATATTAAAAATAATATTGCTATTATCAAGATGGCATTAGACAAGGCTAGTACAATTTTTGAAACATGGGGAACAAAAAACATGATGCCAATATATATATAAATATATATATATATATATATATATATATATATATATATATATATATATATATATATATATATATATATATATATATATATATATGCATTGAGTACCTGGATAAAACGACTAGTTTGTTATTTTGGTCGACATGGTCCCTCGATCGTACACTTCCGATGGTGTACAGTAACACATGTGGTAGGTTTTCATTCCAAGCTTTTATTTCGTACATTGAAATTTTGCGCCAACTGTCATTCTTTAAAAAACAGATGTAATCAAATTAGTAAATATTGCACGAGTGTATTATGTTTTATGAATCAAAATATTAGTGACAAATAAAGTATGACATAAATAAGATATAAAGAATTGTTTACACAACAATACGAGCAGCTAGTCATATATTATGTCTTCATAGCTATTCATGTTTACACGGTTTTTTTAGCAAGAGTACTTTTTTAAATATTTAGTATAATTTTATTAAATTGAACAATCAGAAGCATTTCGTTATTATTGAATTTGTGACGTTACAAATAAGGAGCGGAAGACAACTTTCTTTGTAAAAATATGAATATGGGATTGGTAACAATGGTCCTGAGACTTAGAAACTCAATGAAATTGTATTCTTTTTATCACATAAAATACTATTAAGATTCGTTCTAAACCTTTCAGTTTCAAACATCAAAGATTTATTACAACTTATCTAGATTTGAAATAGGATTAGTTAAATGTGTATGTAAATATTTACGTACCATTGTAAATTAAATAAAGTGTAACACAATACGTACGGACTGGTCCTTTATTTTGATTGTTTGTTTGTTAACATCAACAGTCAGTTTCGTTGAAGGACTTATTTCCACCCGATAATTTATCGATGATTTAGGAAACCATTCAGCACTCTAATTTAGAAATGATAAAGAATGCGTCATGTTAAACCATGTTCATTGTCATAAGAAATTCATTAAAAAAAGTCAAATATTTTTGGGTCAAAATCAAATAACTACCCAATATAACATATAAGCTAAAATTATGATCAGTTAATGCTTCCAAATTAGTATATATATGATTTGCTGCAAGTTTTCAAAATCAAAAAAAGGTAAACAAAGATTTTTTTTTAGGAATTTTTGCATGTATCACTATCATTTATTTTGAATCAGATAATTAAACCTCGGAAGATGTTATTATTTTGTATATTATTTGCTTATTTAATCATTAAAAGAGTATCATCTTACGTGTGGTATTTCAGACAGTGGGTATGTTAAGACCAGAGAACTGCAGTCTTGGTCAACAAGGAGGCGGATCAAATCAATCCCCGCCCCTTGGACCGGGTACTGACCGGCTATGATGCAGCCTTTTGTTGTAAAGCTCTTAAATGAATGATTATGAACATAAGTGTTCTTGTGAACAACGTTTATCAATAGCTCACAATAAATTGTCAATAATCCATTTATTTTCTGTTTAACTTCGTAAAATGTTTTAAGCTCATGACTGATGTCATGGAAACCTACCGAAAATGGAACAGCATTGTAGTAGGAACCTCGACCTGTTGCTGGGGAAGATAAAATGGTTCTCATATTGTCGGCTTAAATCAATCAGTAAATTTTTATTAGTATAAGATTGTAAAAGTCCTGTTCAACAGCATGTGTGATATTTCTGGTCATCGAAATTCTTACCTGGTAGCACATTTTGAGTCATATTTAAATAAGAGTTTTGGAGTCCAATCTGTGTTTCTGTTTCATCAAATGTCTTTTTCAAAGATTCCAAATCCTGTATGAAATAAATAAATAAATGAAATATCAATTTTTTTGCCATAAATATAACCGTCTTTAATTTGTTATTTTGTGAATTTAAAATTAAAATTTTAAAAATTTGAAAGCGAATTTTATACAAAATTTGTACCTCTTTTATCAATACAATTTCTGTTTAACGCACGAAAAATATATTCATAAATTTTTTACATGAAAATCAATATAGATGTGTCTAAATGAAGCAAGAATAATTGATTATTAGTTGATTTATTTCATAATGGACAATAGGTGATGCATATAATTTATTTGATTGTGTAACAAAGAATGTTAAAACATATGCAAGCTTTGTACTTTAAATTCTCTTCGTAAGTTGGATAAGTTTACAGCTTTATCTGTTTGCATCTCAGTTCCGACTTCTTGAACAAAGTTATTTCTCGGCCATAGGTGACTTCCAGTTCGGAAGCTTTCGTACAGAACACGATAAAGGAATTTGTATTGGCTCTGTAAAATGTAAAAAAAAATGTTATCCAAGTATATGTTGATGTATCAATGTTCTGGAATATCAATATTATAAATCATTTTTATCAGTTATCAAACACTAAACAAAACACTATGTACGTAATAGATTACAATAGGTTTGACAAATGCATTATCTTAAAACTATATAATTCAATATATTGAGAGTGTTAAAACCTAACGATTATTCATTTGTTCAAACGTTAAAGGCTAGTATGAAAATGTACAGACTAGGCAAATAGTCAAAATCACAAGGATGAGCTAAGTCTCAAGCCTACAATAGTTCATGGGAAAAAAATAGGCTAGATCATAACAGAAGTTTATATACAGTGTACCTGGTTTTGAATCATGTTCATTCGGTCTTCTCTCATGGTATGCACATACTCCACAATGTTTATTTTGCCTTTCTTGACCCCTTGTTTGTGTAGAGCATCAAGGGCGATAAATGTCCCGGTACGTCCTATACCAGCGCTAAAATTACAGAAAAGATAATGTATATGTTAGTATGATGCCGGTTAAAATTTATTAAAAAAACAGCATTTGTAATTTTTGATTCTTTTGATTTGAAACTTTTTGAACGATAAGTTTCAACTATTTATAACGGCATGGCATAGATTGGGTTTTTGTAATTGATAGTTTACAGCATTATCATCGATGAACTACATGAAACCACAATTCATGTAGCATCAACTGTTTTGTTTCTAGTTAAAAATGTTTGCCTTAAATATGTTGAATTGTAGACAATCGTTAAACTGTTAAGTTCTTTATTAACAATTTTTGAAATATTTTATTTATTTAAACATCAAAGACATCTTATCCTGCATGTACAGTAATTTAAGTACTTGTTACAAGTAACAACTTGATGTCTGACGTTTGAAAACAATGTATGAAACACATTAACACATGTGATCATAGATTGACAATTTATTCATGTTTAATATAAAAAAAAAATGGCCGATACCATGGCAAGAATACAGTGAAACAAAATATATAGGCAAAATCAAACCTGCAATGCACAATCAGTTTCTCTTTGGAATTTTGTTCCATAGCCTTTGATACATAACGATAATATTCAAGTAGTTCCACAGGGTTAGGAGTACCATGGTCAGGCCATGACGTGTACTGTAGATGTGTTATTTGGCGGATTTCCTGGGTCTAAAGTAAAAGTACGATCACTGTTTTTTGTCAAATGAATTAAAGAGCTTGTTTTAAGCAAATACGAAGCGTTTATTATTAACATCATGTTTGTTATTCTTAATAAAGTTTATAATTTTCTTTTATCAATTTTTTACACCTTAGTTTTACACAAAACCTTCAAATCAATAAAAAAAAACCCAGTTGCTGAATAAACATTTGATACAAACAATGATGCATTATTTAAAACAAATATTAATCCATTTTCCCCTCAATACTTTACTTTTCTGTTAATCAGTTTAAGATGGTGGATTGCAAAATTGGCATATGCTTTCTCAGACAGCATTTGAATTGTAAATGTTTCTAGCAGCATTTTGTTGTTTCCAGAAAGTGGCCAGTATCTCTCGCATTTGATCTGAAATAAGATGCATATGATTTGACTAAATTATAATCGGACTTATGCATGATGCCATTCTTATTTTGAATCCTTCTGGAAAGGGTCTTATTTCCGTAAATTATAGGTCGACTTCCAATGTTTTACCTTCATTTTAACAATTTTACATCAGGTCATACTATCATCGAGCTAAAACCACTGTATGTATATTTTCAAATTATCACTTATTAACAAAGAACTGAGTCAAACAATGTTAATCATGTTAATATATAAGTTTGCAGTAAAATATCTACTTTAATTAGACATATGTTAGACGATGCTTTAACAATTTTCTTTATGCTAGAAGAAAGTGATCCGTAATGCAAGCTCGTTGTGAAAAAGCTCACCTGTAGGTTTTCTAAATGAACAGTTTAATAAAACAATAGATCCTCAAAACAAAAACTCGGTACTTGGTAGTGATACACTAGCACAAGCCGTTATTGGTAACATTCCTACAGTTAAAAATATATACAAAGCATACATTGTGCAATGTTGTGATATGTTATGATAGTATATGCTGTTCAATGTTTTTATTTATAGATAGATACACTGTACGTAATAATTTGTAGCATTCATATGCTAGGATATAAGAAATTCAAACACATTCCTTATGCTATTGTGTACTATGGCATTGTATAACATTAATATAAACACTATTATCGATGAAGTAAGTATTTATTTTTTTTTTCTAATCAAAATTTTTTATCTTCATACAGATGAACATTTTTAACAAAACGTGTTTACTTTGTTAAAGCTAAACACTGCTCGTAAATAGGCACTGTCCGCCATATTTTTCTTTTATCACCACTATCCCTACAACCCCTATATAACCTGCAGACTTAGCAGTTTAAAGTATTTTGCTCTAGTGGTCTCACCTGTGCGGACATCTTGTCTCGTCTGCAATCGTTTGCAATGAAATTATCAAGTTTTACGCATTCTTTTCAAGCCAGGAGAATACTAACATCAAATAAACTAGTCAACATAAAATTTACAAAGATAATATGCATATAGAAGAAGAATAAAATGCATAAAATCCAAAGACAAAAAGAATACTACACGTCGACCGCGAGTTTCAGGTGTGCAATCGGTTGTGCGGAAATCAAAAGGTTTATAAATCAGGTACCCGAGTGACGGTGCCTATTTATGAACGGTGTTCAGCTTAAAGGTGCAATGATATAGAATTGTTATGTAAATTTTTCTCGTCATTGGGATCCTTTTTTTAAAATGCCGAATAATGCATCAATTTAACAGAAATTATTAAAACGATGGACTTTATATCTGGAAAAAGAATCAACTGACATTTGATCCTGATTGAAAAAAAATACTACATGCTCAGTTTAGTAATGTTATAAAGAATGCACAATCAAATGCTTTGTTTTGCAGTATAATTATATAAAATGTGTATTGTGAGCTTACATAATTCATGCATATTTATGGTATTTGATGTAAAATATGTGCATGGATCCACCAAGAGCAACTTGAATAATCAGCATGATACAAATGAATTATGGTATTTTTTATTTTTTATATTTGCGTTTCCTCACTTTCTTTCCCTCTTTTAGGTTGGTAACCATGGCAATGACAAACACATTTTCCTGCCATACCATTTGCCAAAAGTCTCCAACTGTCTTAGGTTTCGGTCCTGTAATTATAATGTTTCGTCATTTTATTTCAATACATATCCATTTTTTTTTAACTTTCAATATCAGTGATCTAACACATATATTGGTTTCAACTGACCTTGAGATGCAATGTAAGCTACATCGTCGTCAGTATTCTGAAACAATAGTTTTTTTTAATGTACAGATTGTTATACTTTTAAAAAAAATAACTATGACAAATCACAGATATAGGGTAAGTTTAAAACCTTAATGTAATTGGCATTGATATAATCTCCATCTGTTGATGACTGGAGAACAACTCGAGAGTGGTCATCTAAAAAGATCAAATGTTAATTGCTCCTCTGAAGAAAATTAACTGCATTAATATTTAAAGATTTTAGATGTTATTTGCCATAAGGTATACTTACACGGAAAGGTTGTCTTGAACCTATTCTTTGGAATATTTTGTAGAAGTTTGCCTACTGTGCAGTTGATGTCAGATTGCTCCCCATAAGGTATAGACTACAAAAAAATCCAAATAAACATGAGGCCCATTGGCTCAGATAAGCAACAGCTCTAATTTTTTTTTTATTTATAAAGTGAAACTTTAGCTTCGAAAACGGCGCAGGGTTGGATGATTGTCATTTGCATAGATTGGAGAACAAAATTAAAATCTACCCTTTAAATGTGTACATGTATTACATACTCGATATTTGAAAATATTACAATTGAAAAAATTGTTAAAAGACTTTTTTTTTTATCATTTGTCATATACATATACATTTAAATCGTGTTGGTTGACTTTTTTCAATAACGTCACGTTCAATTATGACAGCCACGTAATACACATAAACTATACCTGCACCGTAACATCAAATTTTTAGTGTAAAAAAAAAATTTATGTTAAATTTCAATCTTCATCAAGATAATATTATTTAATTTTCACTGTGTATTGTTGTTTCAAAGATTATAATTATTTCCCCCTAATACAATCCGATGTAAAAACCTGGACCTCTAATTGAGTCCTAACATTCAGACTAATAAAAGACTTGCCAAAACATTTCACATTATTATGTTTTAAAAATAATATACTAGATTGTTAAATAAAGGTTTTAGTAGAACATGAGTTTTGAAGAATCAATCAAATTACCGCAGTTTTTACAAATTAGAATCTACACTGAATTAGGATGTTTGCATAGTAAAATCGCAAATCACAGAATTTTGGCATGTTTGTTAGTAAGAGTATTTTTTTGCTTTGATCTATTTTTACTTTTCTTTTTTTTTTTATAACGGAAATCAATCTCAGGGTAAAATTTGTTTAAAAGTGATAATATTTTACAAACTTTATCAAAAACACACTCAATAAAATAATGTAAAGTAAGCCATAGGATTTAATTTAATCTTATTTTTTTAACAGTTTTTCTGATCGTATCATTTTTTAAAAGAAATCATACTGAAAAAATAGAGCACTATGTCATACGTTGAATTCTTCAGTAAAGCCTTTATCGGTATCCTTTTCTAACGTTTTGATGACGGAGGGAAGATCAGTTGTCTTTACGCTTTTAGAGCGGATTTGTACTGTTGTGTAAAGTATGGTGTCGTCTAAAGTTTCTGGAGACTCGTCATCATCTGGGTCTGTGTTAACAAAAACATTTTAAAATATTAAATTCAGATTTTTTACGATTTTTTCACTAATTGACGGAACTGAAAGCATTCAACCTTGCTCTATAAGATCTTGACAAATGTCATTATTTTGTTTTCCTCCTTTCCTGCCTGATTGCCTACAAATGAGAAAGTATATTATACAATTTGGTGACATGCTAAGAATAATTATTTTTTTCGATGCAATAAATCAATAACCATGAAGTCACACGAAATAACCATACATGACCCTATAACGTAGTCATGTACTCGAACTGCTTTTTTAAATAGCATAAACAATATGAGGTCAAAAACCAGAATAGTTTCTTAATTTTAAGTTCAATATTTATTTATTCATCATTTGCTTTATATTCTAGTATAGATTGAGACTGACATAAAGCTACTTTACGCGACACCGCAAAACTTTTATTGCAAATCCGAACTTCATTTTGCTATTATGAAGCATTTATGTCCAAAAAAAACCTAACACTTAAATGTAAAATTCTTTTATGATCCCGCCTGAGAATGGAATCTGTTTTTATAACTTCTGTTTAACAGACATTTAGATTGCAATGAATAGAATGAACTGTTACCTCAATAAACACGTCAGAGTAAGGACACAGAGCACAATGACCAATAAACCAGCGAAAGGACCCACTATCAGGAACACAATGGTGAGATCTGGTGTACTGTCATTATAAACCTCAACATTGAGTAAATCTACAACACACACGTGAAGTTATTTTAAATCATAGCTTCCAGGTTGCAATTGAAAATTTCAAAGAATATACAAAGTTATCTGAATAAAGGTCAGTTGTAATTACAATCATTATAATTAATAAAAAAATAAACACCTCTAAGTAGATCTCATTAAGTTCCAAAAAAGAATATGCTTTACCAAAATAATTCCTTGAAAATCCCATTATTTATTTTTTTTATCTGCATTTAAGACGTTTCGATATATAAATTATCAAAACAGCAACTACATGTATAATCTTCATCATTTTTACAGATCATCCGCGACAAAATAAAATTTCTTTATAAGATAAACATATTTTTAAAAAGCAATATCTCAATAACTGAAGTTAATTTATGGTAAAACCTAAAATTATATTTTGGTAAATCATGAATACATAAAGAACCTAAGACATGTTTCTTACACGTGGAACACCAGTCTGTTATATAATTATCCTGACAGCCCCGATGACAGCTACCATTAATGTGATGACAAGGTTCTCTCCCAAGACAATGACCACACCTTAATTTACAGTCTTCTCCATACCAACCGGGTTGGCAACCTACACACACGATTTATGTTAGAGTGTTATACATGGCATTGCATTATTCTACGCTATTTATAAATGTATTATGACAATTATAAAAAAAGATATTAACACCCCGTTCTAACTGTTTGTTTTCTAAGAGGCAATATATATCACTAATATGATATATTTTAAGTTCAGTTCCTTGAATTTCTTAGTGCACAGGTTTTTTTAAAAGTATATAAACCAAGAAATTGACTTCACCTGAAGTTTTTGGCTTTTCGATGCATTTAAATTATAAATCATCCATGGGTTTAATGAATGTTTTATATTGTTAGTTAACAATACTGTGTCCCAACACAGTTCAATGTAGTCCGGAACATCATTAGTTTACACTTACAAACCCTGGTTATACCACTGAGTCTGTCTACCATATCTAACCTAAGAACGTTGTAATAAATTTACGTTAACAAAAATCGAGGATTAGTCTATATAGGAAACATTAAGTAAGATTTTTCAATTCTATTATATGCAACTTATTAGGGTGCGTAATTAATGATGTATTGCAGTTTAATTCATTGAATATATCAGTGCACTTTAAACACAGATTTTATATGTACATTTTTATAAACCAAAGAAATACTTTTTGCCTACTTTTCTTGCTTTTTAATCAAAATGTTACTAAACAAACATCAAATGGTATTTTTTTAAAAATGTTTTTTAAATTATAAGTTTTTCTATCCAGTGCACAATCTCAATTAAATGTACTCTTGAACAACCTGAGTTCACACATAAAAGTCCTGAGCAAACCCTTGTCTATTTAACCTAACAACATCCTGATATTCGTACGTTGACAAATATATATATATTTTTTTAGACACCATTTATTTGTAAAAGCTGGTTTTTAAAAAGAAGAAGCCAGTAAATCCTAAGTCAAGTCAGGTTAACCAATAGAAAGAACGGGTCAAGTACGAATCTTAGTTACTCTAAAATTGAAGGGATCTGAACTTATCAGATACATGTACAATGTATTGGGGTAACACAATACCGACACCAGTAGTCTCACAGTGGTTTGGTCGCGGTATGTCAGTAAATGACATCCGGCAACATTTGAACTATTTGAATAGTTTATCCTTGCAGTATTTACATTGCCTTACGTTTACAGGTTTCATCTGGACTCTTTTTTAGATATCCAGTTGCACAACCCAGACTGTCACATTCTCCATTTCTTATACCACAAGTACCGTTGTTTTTACAATGATCACATGTCGTTGAGCAGTTTTCGCCATAATATCCAACTTCACATCCTAAAGAAAGGACAGGTGAAAATCAAATCACATGCTATTTGTAATTTTCTAATAGTTATATAATCAAAGTACTGAAGTACTGACGGGAGTTGATTTTATCGAATATCATTTATTCGAAATCAACGATATGTGATTTTGTATGGCAAATAGTATCAGTAAACGAAATATTTCTGAGAAATTGTATGGATCCAGGCAAGATTAACAGAGACAGCCAAGCGTCTGGTTGAACGAGACTACACTGAACTCGAGCGTAGGAATACATACGACTTTAAAAAAAATCTAAACTGTTTGTACAATTTAAAATCATATCATTTTCATGGTATCAATAAATATTTTTTTTTGAAAAACAATGCTTCAGAATACATAGCATCGAATTTATCGATTATTTTCAAGAACTAAGTGTTGTCAGCGGTATTGATTTGTGCTTAGGTCCAAACACTGTTTCACTTTTGCTTTGCCCGAGTAAGTGCATAGGAGAGTTGATTAAAATCAACTCCCAATAACTTAAAACTATAAGGCATCATTCTTACACTTCTTCACATGCATAAATGTAAATCAATATAATACATTCTACTTCTGAAAAAGTACAGGAAAGTCAAATTCTGAACATTAAAGGAATCATTTGATAAGCATCTACATGACATGTGAACGTGTAATTAATGTTAAAATAATCACCTTAAAATATATCGACAAATGCCAACACGTGAGAGTTCGAGTGTTTTTAAAACTAAAGCTGTACCAAGATCCACCATAATGTTGCAATTAATTTTAATCAGATAGGAGATATGCCATTTTTGTTTTTCAAATTTGTTAAATTGCTTTGTACCTTGTAAAATAATACGAGTCCTCTCCTACTTAAAGTTGTCTATATTCCACAATATTACATTTTATAAAAATGTACATAGACATTATAAATTGTCAATTTTTAGTAGAAAAACAGGTAGAAATATAATGGATTTAATTCAATCATACCAAAAACCTGGACTTCACATATCTCTAGAATTGGACACGACTCGTAGTTTGGTTTATTAGACTGAAAGATCCAGATGTATCGAGCTGTCCTCTCACAGTCCTTCTCTACAATGATGGGTAGTGTGACGATTCCTGGGTCTGTGTAACATGACTCTATTGGTGGTACAGAGGTATAATTGGACACACGGAGAGAGTAGCCGCGGAGTCGTTCTGTGTTGTGGTACGCCGATCCCCCTATAATTGTTTATTATAAAGAAATATGGTTTTCATTTTTTTCACAACTGGTATTTTTTTTTAAATTCAAACAAAACAGTAACTAAAAATAAATATTTGCATAGGTACATGTACACTCAGATCAAATCGATGTTTCTCAATAAATATCAGGAAAAGTGGGTTTTGAAGACGAAGCTTTTAGACTTTATTGATTTTAAAACATGAAATAGGCCTTTTTTTAAACCACATTTGCATCATGACATCAGAATTCCCGGTTTTTTTTGTAGAAGTTATATCGCAATTTATCAACTTTCTTAATGCACTGCTGACTTCAATATCTTAGAATATCGTCTAGCTTAGAAATAATGACATTCAGGCTGTACTTCCTTCTGTGAGAAGTATGATAAAAAGCATTAACTACAATTAATTAATAGGTGATGTAGTAATATACAGATACATGTTTGTCATTAATTGTTTACGGAATATTTTACCTATACGACTCGCATGTGGTTACAGTTACTATTCTAAACGTTCAACGGAGATGATAGTTTACGTTGTAAGCCATTAGATTGTTTTATCTCGGCCTAACAGGATTTTTTTTTCAATTGGTGGTCAAAACACACTAAAATATTCGTAATACCCTTTTGAAAAGTTAAAGATGGTCTTCATAGATAATTGAGTTTCTCATTTTTATTGATACTTACTGTCCCCTCTGTACCAGAACCTGACTGATTTGACACTGTACATTGTACCAAGGTCAATACGTAGCCACGCCTCTGTGATACTTCCCAAATTATCGGTATGAGAACAACTTGTGTGATTCTGATCAATATCACCGTCCACAGTTCGTGATGATACGTAACCAGGATAAGTTGAACTGCTTACAGCTTCTGTGTTGGTATTAACAAACTGGGCTAAAAAGAGTAGTATTCATTTAACGTCATGATACCTTTATATTTACTTGATATATTGTTGTAGTTTCAGAATCGATATCACGATTTTTTTTGTATACTACAAAGCAATTCTGAATTTATCAAACATAATAATGCATTTCAAATAATTAGCGAAAAATAATAACAAAAATGTCTTTCCTTGCTTTTTTATTTACTGACGTCGTAACAGCAAATATTTTTTTTGCATAGAGGTCAAGCTAGGTGCTTTAATCGCTAGGATAATACTTATACTATTAAAGCAAACTATTCACTATTTCATGATCGGGAAAAATTGTCTTAATACTAAACACCGTAACATATTTCACGTCTATAGTAAATGTTTCAGAATATCTATACTTATAAATATAAGGCCGGGGTTTTTAACCGGATGGTTTAGCTCAGGAAAGTTAAGGTGGGGGTGGAGGTTATGTCGATAAATGTGTGAAGCCCCGGGGTAACATACTATAGTCTGTTCCAAGATATTTATGCAGCACATTTGGACGAATTTTAAAAAAAATACACATACCTGTGAAAAAAGCGCACTTGAAATAGTTGAAAGGGATAATTTCTAAGATAATTTCATTGACACATTATCAACTGTCACTCAGAAAAATTCACAGGAACGAAAACAGATTCCTTACAGAGATTTATAATGGGGAATGTTTACTTCTTTACTCCATTCGGAATACACTCGGAATACATCGCGCAATTTTTCAACGTTATCATCCGGGCTTGCTGCAATACAAAATCTCCGTAGAAATCTCATTTTTAGCTTTGTATTGAAACCTGATACGCGAACAGGGGCGTTTCGACTGAGAAATCTTGGAATTTCTTTATACTTTTGAATGAACATCGTTTGAACCCTGAGGTATTTACAATGTATAAATATCAAGCAATTAAGCAAAATGTGAATCCAAGATATCTTGGGACAGACTATAGCTCGTGTATACATGTATATACACAGGGGGTGTTAAAATGCTCTCAACAGTGTTTTTTTGAATGATCTAGAAAAATATCGTATTTATGTACTTGGTAAAGCAAATTGTCGACCATTGAGATGAATATAAAAACAGAAAATAACCGCGAGCGACATGGCCAAAATCTTTCGTTTGTTTAAACAAGTTTCTGACGGGATCTAGTGAGAGTTTATCCAATGTTTTATGAAATATGTTATCATCGTACCGTACTCAAATACTAATGCAACATTTATACAATATACGTTTGTATTACTTCTACCATCAGCTGCTAAATTGCACGATTCTACCTGCTGCGCATTTTCCAGAGTTGTCTGTACTTGTTTCTTTTCGGTTTTGGCTCGTGGAAATTCTCAAAGAAATATGATTACTTAAGTTAGAATCGTGGTCGCAATATTTGATTTAATTCAATTCTGTATTCTCAACTATTCACAAACATTATATTTATAAAAGAAAGTTCTCATAGATGATAGGCGCCTCGTGATTTTGACAGGTGAACAGCGCGTTTGTTGTTTTACATAAACCACGTACGAGTATATTTTTAATTCATATCTTTCGCAATTGTCAAGAGCAGAAAATTTTATTCAATTTAGTCGCTGTCAACAGTAGTTTCTAATGATTGTAAACGACATGGCGTATTATCGTCACGGTATCCATCAAAAGACAAAAGTCAACTGCACGATCGTCGCGAGCGCTAGACATGGTATACGCAGTACGAGTAAACGAATGTCAATCATATTCTAACATCCAATCTGGGGCCTCAATTCGGTTGATTGACAGGGGTACACTGACCTGGTAAATTTGAAGGCGGTGCTTATTTTCTTGGCCTTTAAGACATTTTGCAAAAAATACCTCAAACATGCCTGCAGCAGAGTAACTACTTAAAACTTTGATATTTCAACACAAGGCATATGATATCCGTAAGCTATAATTGAAGTTTTCCTGATAATCAGTTATCATCTATACTTATAAATTAAGAAATTTGCCAATAAACTCAAACATGCCTGCACCAGATTAACTGCTTACAACTTTGGCATTTCAACGCGAGACAAATGATGTCCATAAACTATAATTGAATTCTACCAGATTAGTAGTTATTGTAAAATTAATTAAAAACCTACTTTTATTTTCGATAAACCAGCTCGATAAAATAGCAAAAACAAAAGTAAAGTGGTATATACGCTTACAATGAAATACTAGTACTATTGAAATATTACGTAAAGAACGAATATATTTATTGGTAACTTATTAAGAGTATACATAGAAGTTAAAATTTGAAAATTGTTGAACAGATAAAACGAGGCAATTCGTTTCTTGAATGCGCAATTTCAGTTTTGATGGATAGAACGCTTGCGAAGCACGACCTCTGGTGAGAAAATTGGAAATAACTTTTCAGAACGGGGTAACAAAGAACGCGGGTAGACTAATTAACGTCATGGTGAATAGTCAGTATGGGACGATGCATCAAGCATTATTGGGAGATACCTTGTACTGGACATCTTTGGTGAATATAAAAAAAATTATTAAATATTGTTATGATGATCAGCTGTTTTGTGTTTATGTTTATGTGTGACGTCATAGCGCGCGACAGAAGGTGTAGTGTCTTCTGCGAGGTTAGAGAGACGCCAGGGATCAGAGAGGAAAGACATTGAGGAATCCTCGGTAATTCGGCCATGCCGTGCGGGATCTACATTTAACTGTGACTGTTGGACCGTCTTTAACTTTTTGTGAACTGTGATCCGTCTGTTAACTGTGATCTTCCTGTGAACTGTAATTCGTCCGTGTGTGCGTACCGACCCGTAAAACTGCACCGTCCTGTCGCCATTCAATCAGCTGAGTATCTGTGAAAATTTGTTAAGATTATTTGATTCTGTATTTGTTTATCGTTTGTGTGTTTTGAGATATATGTAATCTATTAAATGTGTAAACGTTAATCGTTTTGACTGGTGTCTTTTGTAAGTGTCGCTATATTTAGAATTGGGGAAAGTTTTTAGGCTAATTTTAGATTTCTAATTCAGCGCACGTTACAAATTGGGGGCTCGTCCGGGATATTGAACATTCGGCATTTTATTTGGTAATTACTAAAAGGGGTCGATATCTCGAATATTTTTGATTAACTTTGTATAATTTGTTGAATTTTTTTTTTTTAAACGCCAGTCAAAATGGTTTTTAGCTTAGAGGATTTTTTGAAATCGCCTGACGCAAGCAGGCTTCAATATCTGACAAAAGATGAACTTTTTTTGTTTGTAACAAAGTTTGGCTTGAATGTGAAACGTAGTTCTAGGAAAGCAGAAATAAGAAATGTTGTTGTGCAGTATTTGGTAGAAGAATGGGTTTTAGAGTCAAGTGCTATGTCATTGGTTGTTGAAGTAGAAAAGCCTGTGAAAAAAGATTATGAATTTGAGTTGCAATTTAAACAATTAGAGATAGAGCAAGAAAGAGAAAGACGTGCATATGAAAGGGAAAAATTTGAACAAGAGAGATTGACCAGAGAACAAGAGAGAGAGTATGAAAAAGAGAGGAATGAAAGAGAACATGAGTATGCATTGGCAATGAAGCAATTAGAATTTGACACTCAAAAATTGAAAAGAGAAGAAGCTGAGGCAAATGCTGGATCTAAACCTGACTTTGATGTTGCAAAAAATATAAGACTTGTTCCTAGATTTCAAGAGAAAGATGTTGACAAGTATTTTATTCATTTTGAGAAAGTGGCACAAAATTTAAATTGGCCTAAAGAAATATGGCCACTCTTGCTTCAAAGTACATTTATCGGGAAAGCTCGTGAAATTTATGGGGCATTGTTTCTGCACCAAAGTACAGATTATGATATTATCAAAGAGAATGTCTTAAAAGCATATGAACTTGTGCCAGAAGCTTACAGACAAAAGTTTCGCAACTATAAGAAATTCAATGAACAGACTCATGTTGAATTTTCTCGAGAAAAAACAGAATTTGTTTGAAAGATGGTGCTCATCTAAGCATGTGGGTTCAAATTTTGAAAAGTTAAAGCAAATTATTTTGATTGAGGAATTCAAAAATTGCATTCATCCAGAAATTAGAACATATTTAGATGGTCCTAATAAATCCCTTACAAGTCTGGTTGATTGATGTCGCTAATTTTCACACGGAATTCAATGAACTTCTTTCATCGGTGCACGAGGCTTACACGCAGGCTAATAAAATTAAATCAGACATTCCTTATCCCACACCCAAAGAGCTAACGCTTTTATTGAAATGCGTTTTAGAAAACAATTACTTTGAATTTGACGGAAAATTCTACAAGCAAATCATTGGAGCAAGCATGGGTGCAATTCCAAGTCCAGAAATTTGTGACATTAGAATGTATCAAATCACACAGCATATTGTTACACAAGTCGTCATGCAAACAAAATTTTGTTCTATGGAAGATATCGGGATGATGGCTTTATTATCTTCAACGGCACCACAGAGGAAATAAAGGATTTTTTTCAAATTGGCAATCATTGTCACAAGCATCTTCAATTTACGTTTGAAGTCTCACCATCTTCTGTGAATTTTCTTGATACTACAGTTTACAAAGGCCCCAGATTTCAAGTCATTTATCAAACTTACAAACAACTTTCAATATCTACACAGACAGAGCGCTCATAGCCCATCTGTGTTTAAAGGTTTCATTAAAGGAGAATGCATTAGACATGCACGAAATACTACCGACCCTACAATTCTGAATGCTACACTCAATGAGTTTAAGGCGCATCTGTCAAAGCGGGGCTACTCTCCCCAAGAAATCGACCCAATTATCCAAGAAACAACAAACACAAATCGAACAAAACTCATCCTCAATAAGACTCCAAAGCAAGCACTACGTAACCCTACAGTATTGGTTACTAAATTCAATCCTTGCCTTAAAGGACTCAAAAAGCGAATTTTAAAGTATTGGGATATTGTACTTAGGAATTCTGAATGCAAATCTTCTTTTGATGCTCGACCTATTATAGCTTTCAGCAAGCACAAAAACATTAGCGACGAGATAATCAGGTCTCACCTAAAATAAACATCAGCTATTCTTGCAGACCCCTGATGAGGCTCATAACTGCCGAAACACTCTACAACTATTAGTACTTGCATATTTTAAATTGCAATTTGCTTTTTTGCAAAACATTACACTATCTTTGTGGTTTGGAGTGTCGGGTCCTAATAAATCCCTTACAAGTCTGGTTGATTGATGTCGCTAATTTTCACACTTTGACTAGGGACAATGTCCCACCGGCATCATCCCGTGCATCGCCCTCCCTTGGACAGCGATCGACTTGTGTTGTTTATTTGGTCTTCCAACATCTCAAACCACACCTGTTTCTATTGTCTTCTGAGACATTTTACTACCATCACTTCCTTTACCAAATTAACTTGAATATGTAAAGGACTGGATTGCTACTTCAAAGTTGGTTTATTATACTTCTCTTATAAATCAAACACATTGGTTTATTCAAATATGCACAACCCCAGCATCAGCCCTCATTCTGTTACTATGTACCAGCATTTTAACAAGCTCTCCCTCAAGAAATCTTCTACGAAAATGTCAGAAGTTGATTACATGGACATCATGAAAGACCAAGTTCCTTCAAACACAGAAGCAGCTATACAGGACTTGGACATGTCTATCAATCTACCAGATATTGATAGAACATCGGCATTGACGAAATCAAAAGTCTTGGAGTCTACTGAAGCCATTCTGTCTACCCGCCAACTTTACGCCAAACGTAAAGAGAGTATTTCTCATGGATTAAGGACGGGCCGCTTCCCATCGTGGTTCGGAAGCAAACTCCATTGTGAGTTAAACCTCCCTAGAGAGGATAACGACAACTTTGGCACTTTTCTCCTTGGATTACAAAAAGAAACTACCTCGGCGTTCGGAAACTCTATTCTAAGTTACCTAGAGCGCTTGATCAGTGAAAAAGAAAGTGAAAGTAACAAATTAGGGGAAGAACATTTAAAAAGTCTGCAAGCTGAAACCGACGGCTATACCTTTGCCACTGAAAAAAGAAAGTTAGACGATGCCATCACAGCCATAACGGCCAAGCACAAGACTGAACTACAAGAACATCGTCAAAAACTTCTCTCGTTATATAATCAACCTACAAGACCGGGCCACGCATCGTACACGTCCACAAACCACAAAGGTCATTCCAAACAACAAAGGAATGTGGGACATTACCGATACAGAGGACATAGCTATGTTCAGAGAAGCAAACCATATTAACTTTCATATATTCTGTGCTATTTGTATAACGCCTGCTTGCACCATTAATAGTGCACCTACTGCTTTGGCACTAAGAGCCTAAGTATTAAACCATATCATTTGAGACCAAGTTTCTGTCTCATTGCTTCAATATAGTTCATGACTTTTGATTCACTTTTATGTTTTTGTTTTATTTTTTTCATTCATTTGCATTGTTAATCCACCCATGATCAACAATTGAAACTAAAACGGGTTCTCATTTTTACCTCTAATATTACGACATAGCGTATATTAGACGGTAGGTGCTTTATTAAGAACCAATTACTACAATTCATAACCCATTAAGCACCCACTGGGTTTGACTAACGCGATCGCACACAGCAGCCTTCACGTGACCGCAATTAATCTATAAATTGGGCTATCAGTTCTCACTGCGTTACATTACCAGTATCCTCTAATCTACCAACACACATTGGTAATTAGACGGATTCCTACCTAACCTACACACTAATTGTTGTTATTGTACACACGCAGCTCCTCTATTTAAATGGCTCGACGATTAAATAGACGGATTAAAAAAACAAAACCGTGAAACGCACGTGTAATTATTTACGGGCTTATCAGGCTCACTGTAAAAAATCTACGGCCATAGGAGACAAGCTCGTGTTAAACCTATCACGCACACGCTATCCAAAGACGAGCTCTCACTTTTGAGCAAAGGCTTAAAATTCATTCCTACGCCAAAAAATAACAACGCTAAGCGTTTACTTCTCAAAGACTTTGACGAATTTGCAAGAAAACTCAAATGCAAATTCCACTTTGATACCGGAGACAACTCGCCGATTCACCCCTTTAAAACAAAGTCTGGGTTTATGCCGCCTTTGGCTTGCCGAGAACTCGAGGATTACATAGATAAAACAAAACTTGAACTTTCCTCAATGGAAATTGTAAACACGAGATCGAATATCTCTAAATCTGAGCGTGCGGCTATTTTATCGCTTAAAAATAACAACGACATCGTTATAAAAAAAAGCAGATAAAAGTAATACCATTGTCATTATGAACATAGATCAGTATGTCTCAGAAGCACATCGACAACTGTTATCCAAACACTATATGCAGGTACCTGAACCGAACATGCTCAAGCTGCATAATGATATTCAAAATATACTAGTACTTTCGGAAATGCATATAAATGGGTCAATAGACAAAGAAACTTACAAGTTTCTGAATGACAATAAACCTTCATTAAAATGTGGTCATCTTTATCTTCTACCAAAAACCCACAAAATTCCTGAACACATTTACAACGCTTTAATGAACGGTCAATGCAGCATCAGAAAATTACCACCTGGTAGACCAATTATCGCGCAATGCAACACGCCGACAAGGAAAATAGGACAGTACTGCGATCACTTTCTCGTCCCTATCGTACAAAAACAATCAACGTATATTAAAGATACTGCGGACTTTATCAACAAAATTGAAAGTCTCACGCCGTCACCTAACGCATTATTAATTACTTATGACGTGACAAGCATGTACACAAACATGGAATTCAATGAACTTCTTTCATCGGTGCACGAGACTTACACGCAGGCTAATAAAATTAAATCAGACATTCCTTATCCCACACCCAAGGAGCTAACGCTTTTATTGAAATGCGTTTTAGAAAACAATTACTTTGAATTTGACGGAAAATTCTACAAGCAAATCATTGGAGCAAGCATGGGTGCAATTCCAAGTCCAGAAATTTGTGACATTAGAATGTATCAAATCACACAGCATATTGTTACACAATTTCGTCATGCAAACAAAATGTTGTTCTATGGAAGATATCGGGATGATGGCTTTATTATCTTCAACGGCACCACAGAGGAAATAAAGGATTTTTTTCAAATTGGCAATCATTGTCACAAGCATCTTCAATTTACGTTTGAAGTCTCACCATCTTCTGTGAATTTTCTTGATACTACAGTTTACAAAGGCCCCAGATTTCAAACCTTTAACAAGCTTGACATCAAGTCATTTATCAAACCTACAAACAACTTTCAATATCTACACAGACAGAGCGCTCATAGCCCATCTGTGTTTAAAGGTTTCATTAAAGGAGAATGCATTAGACATGCACGAAATACTACCGACCCTACAATTCTGAATGCTACACTCAATGAGTTTAAGGCGCATCTGTCAAAGCGGGGCTACTCTCCCCAAGAAATCGACCCAATTATCCAAGAAACAACAAACACAAATCGAACAAAACTCATCCTCAATAAGACTCCAAAGAAGGCACTACGTAACCCTACGGTATTGGTTACTAAATTCAATCCTTGCCTTAAAGGACTCAAAAAGCGAATTTTAAAGTATTGGGATATTGTACTTAGGAATTCTGAATGCAAATCTTCTTTTGATGTTCGACCTATTATAGCTTTCAGCAAGCACAAAAACATTAGCGACGAGATAATCAGGTCTCACCTAAAATAAACATCAGCTATTCTTGCAGACCCCTGATGAGGCTCATAACTGCCGAAACACTCTACAACTATTAGTACTTGCATATTTTAAATTGCAATTTGCTTTTTTGCAAAACATTACACTATCTTTGTGGTTTGGAGTGTCGGGTCCTAATAAATCCCTTACAAGTCTGGTTGATTGATGTCGCTAATTTTCACACGGGTCCTAATAAATCCCTTACAAGTCTGGTTGATTGATGTCGCTAATTTTCACAAAGTTGAAAACTTGGAGCAGGCTGCTACTGCAGCTGATGACTATGCACTTACTCATAAAGGGTCATTTACAAAACAGAGAAATTCAAATAATGACTATTCTCGTGGGCTACCAGACAATTCATGACTACCAAGTCAATATGTAATTATTGCAAGAGAAAAGGCCATATTAAATCAGAATGTTGGGCATTACAGAGAAAGAAGTTGAATTCTGATAGTCCCAGGGGACTTAGTTAGGTATCAAACATCACACTTCAAGTGCATATCACCCAGAATCCCAGGGGGCTCTTGAAAGGTTTCATCAGACCCTAAAGACTATGATGCGTACATATTGTTTGTCAAATGAGAAAGATTGGGACCAGGGGATCCCCTATCTATTATTTGCTGTTAGGGATGCTAAACAAGAGTCCTTGGGTTTGAGTCCCTTTGAACTTGTATATGGTCACACTGTGCGTGGCCCATTAAAAATTCTTGAAAGAGAAGTGGTTAGGTCCAGAAACTGAGACAAGTTTGTTAGATTATGTGTCTAAATTCAAGAAGAGAATTTTCCAAGCCTGGACCATGGCAAGAGAGAATCTAAAGGTAAGTCAGACAAAAATGAAAACTTGGTATGACAAGCATAGTAAATCTAGAGTTTTTAAGTCTGGAGACCAAGTCCTTGTCTTATTACCCATTCCAGGTCAACCATTGCGTGCTAAGTATTTTGGCCCAATTGAGGTCGAGCAAAAGGTCAATGATGTTAATTACATCATTAAAACTCCAGGTTGACGCAAGAGCAAACAGCTCTGCCACATTAACATGATTAAACAATATCATGACAGACAAGATCCACACTATTGCAAATCAGAACAAGTAGGTGCATCACATTCTTCAATTACCAATACTACAAATCAGAACTGGTGTCATGATCAGTCTACACCAAAGTTGAAGAACTCTGACATTTTAGTCAATCTAAAGCTAAAACTTGCTCACTTAGAAGACATTGAAAGATTGAAGCTTACAAATCTTATACAAGAATTTTCAGACTTGTTCCCTGATGTACCCCAAAAGACAAATTTGGTATATCATGATGTAGATGTTGGAGATTCACCTCCCATTAAACAGCATCCTTATAGAATGAACCCTGTGAAACAAGAACATTGTCATTAAGAAATAGCTTACATGTTAGAACATGACATTATTGAACATAGCAATAGTCCTTGGAGTTCCCCTTGTATTCTTGTTCCCAAGCCAGATGGTTCATTTCGGTTTTGCACTGACTTCCGCAAGGTAAATGCAGTAACAGACAGATTCTTACCCTATACCTCGAATTGAGGATTGCATTGACAAGATTGGTTGTGCCAAATATGTAAGTAAATACGACCTTTTAAAAGGGTTTGCAATTGTTGAAAAATTGGGACAAAACTTCCTATAATATTCCACCATTCCCAGGAATCTCATCAGTTCTTTCTTACATTGCGGTACTGGAAATTTTACAATTGCATCAACTTTTGCAAGAACAGGTTTTACATGGCCATTACCTACAACATGACCAAGGTATTCTACAATAGCATGGCAGAATTCTGTTTTCACAAGACTAACAGTTAAATTTGCATCTGACAATTTCACAAACAATGCTCGAATATGTAGCAAATGTTCTTCAAAAGTATCACTATGCACAATCACATCATCAATATACGCTTCACTCTCATTCAGATCACAAATCAAATGATTGATCATTCTTTGAAAGGTCGCAGGCGCATTCTTCATACCAAAAGGCATGACCTTATATTGATAAAAACCATTGGGAGTAACGAAAGCAGAAATCTCTTTAGCCCTCTCAGTTAACGGGACCTGCCAATACCGTCTTTTGTAGAAGAGTTCTAAATTTATTTGGAATGAAGCATGCCAGCAGGCATTTGAACAAGTCAAAGCCATTCTTATGGTCTCTCCAGTTCTTTCATCACCAGATTTTGAAAAAGAGTTTGTGTTACAAATTGATGCAAATGATATGGGATGTGGTGCTGTATGGTTACAAGAGGATGAAGATGATGTTTATCATCCTGTAGCATATTTTTCCAAAAAGTTTTCTAAATGTCAGCATAACTATTCAACTGTTGAAAAAGAATGCCTTTCTATGTTACTAGCATTGCAACACTTTGATGTATATTTATATTCGTCTGCTCATCCAGTAGTTGTTTTTACTGATCACAACCCTCTCACCTTTGTGAACAAAATGAGAAATAAGAATCAGAGATTGATGAGATGGAGTTTAGAACTACAAGAGCATAACATTGTGATTAAACATATTAAAGGGAAAGAAAACATTATTGCTGATGCTTTGTCAAGAATTGTTGTAGATTGAAATTTTATTGTGTAACATTTTCTGTGTATACTTTCTAATATGTAAAAGTTTTCGTTTACTCAAACTTTTCTTTAAGGGGGGAGATGTTATGATGATCAGCTGTTTTGTGTTTATGTTTATGTGTCACGTCATAGCGCGCGACAGGAGGTGTAGTGTCGTCTGCGAGGTTAGAGAGACGCCAGGGATCAGAGAGGAAAGACATTGAGGAATCCTCGGTAATTCGGCCATGCCGTGCGGGATCTACATTTAACTGTGACTGTTGGACCGTCTTTAACTTTTTGTGAACTGTGATCCGTCTGTTAACTGTGATCTTCCTGTGAATGTAATTCGTCCGTGTGCGCGTACCGACCCGTAAAACTGCACCGTCCTGTCGCCATTCAATCAGCTGAGTATCTGTGAAACTTTGTTAAGATTATTTGATTCTGTATTTGTTTATCGTTTGTGTGTTTTGAGATATATGTAATCTATTAAATGTGTAAACGTTAATCGTTTTGAATGGTGTCTTTTGTAAGTGTCGCTATATTTAGAATTGGGGAAAGTTTTTAGGCTAATTTTAGATTTCTAATTCGGCGCACGTTACAATATAATATAACATTTTAATGCGATTTTGATTTTGATGGAAAGAACTTTCCAGAATGGGGTGTCTAGGAACGCAGGTTGACTACCTTACGTCATGGTTGAAAGTGTAGGCAAGCTAACCATCGGACATATACTTTGGATCTGACAAATTTGGTTTAGAATATCGAAATAAATATGCATACACTATCTTTTTTTGATTTCATATATTTTCATAGCACGACAGGTTGGTAGAGAAGTAAACCTTATACATTAATTTGTAAATCATGAACATATTTTTTTATATGGATAAATGTTGTATATGCATAAAACAGTTTTTGATTTATCTGAAATTTTGTTTCGGTACAGTGGTAAAAATAATAGTGAAATTTGACTTAACGAACAAAATTAAAAGATATGACTCACCAAATACACATTCACTTGTTTGAAATAAAAATGAAAAAAAAGTTTGTAATTTTTTTTTCAGTTAGCTGCGATACTCCTCTTAATATTCAGCCATGCAGCTGTGTTTCTCTTTCGAATAAAAAGAAAACGCTGAAAAAGCAGTCAAGAAAAATACGGACAATATGAACAAAATTGAACCCAAAAAAAAAACCACACACCAGGGTTCATCACTTTAAGCATGGTATTATATTAATGTGTAAACCGCGCTAGTGCGGAATATCATATAATATCTTACATGATTAAATGATCATACATCAATATTTTAAAATATCATTAAAGAACGTACAGCAAACTAAAAGGAACATAATTTCTTTGATTGAAATACTTTGACATATAAATTTGTTGTAATCATGCTTCAAATGTGATTCGTAAGACCAGTGTAATCTTAAACAATAGCGTTTTTCGACACCTATATAAAACCGCATATACTATAGAGTAATCAAGTGTTTTTTCTCATAACCAATTACTTAACGAGGCCGGATCTAATTTGTTCAGCCCTAGATTTTTGAATGAAATTTTTTACATGAATTTCTACTGATATAATTATTATTTTAAGATAAAAAAACCCCCAGACATTTACCACACCGTTTAGGGGGTCAACTCAAAGTTTGTTAATTTTTACAATAGGACACTATGGGATTTTGCTTGAAATGTATCAATTTTGTCAATTGTGTCAAAATTTCTGCCCTAGGGATTTCTTTTTCTGTTCTACATATTAAAGTTATTGATAAAAGGCATCAAATGGTCAAACAAACCCCAATATTTACCTCCTGATTTGATTCAGGGGTCTGATCAAAGTTGATTTTTGCATGCCCAATTTCCTAGATTTGTCAGATAATGACTAATTCACAGGATGAACCTCTGCCATTCAGTCGACTGAATGATAACTGAATGGTCTGGAAATGTGACTGAATGGCAAAGCTATGCCATTCAGCCACATTTAAGGTACCTATCAGTCACCTTTCAGTAAACTGATTCATCTTGTGATTTTTTTTTTTGACAAAGGCGGAAATGGTGATCTTTATAATATTATTAAAACAATCAGACATATTTAAGTAATAAATAAATTTATAACATCACATATTAAGGGTCATTCATATAAAATACATGGTTATTTTCTTGAAATATATGAATTAAGCTATATTTTGGCGGGTTAAGAAAACGTGACAGAGGGCAAGGCTTGCTGAACCCTCTTCACGTTTTTAACCCGAGCCCAAATATAGCTTATACTTCGAGACATTTATGTTTATTCCACAAAATAACATTAATTTTACGCATCAAACGAGCTATTTTCAACAAATTTAGCTGAATATCTGCAGTTGAAACTATCACACCATGGCGTCAACCAAGCAAAAAGATGACGTCACCATACAAATGAAACGCTGCGCGAAAGCGTTCGTACTCGTTCTGTACTCGGCCTCGTTAAATTGAAAATTAGATTTTCAAATGTTGTTACTTTATTCTACAAAAATACTTAACTCAACATGATAGAAGGCTCTTCACTTATATGGTTTCCAATAAAATAATAAAGTGGTCCTATTTTTCAGTATTTTTCAAAATGATTTTTTTTAGAAAACTTAATACTTACTAAAAGCCAGACTTCCATGGAAAAAATGTAATAAAATACACAAAGACAATAACCAGACCATGTTTTCAATATACTGCAGAAGTGACAACACTTCCCATCACTGCATTCTACCATTCGGCAAATTCTTCCGGGTTTTTATCAAAGGCGTATAACACTATCTTAAAAACACATGTCGTCCTAAGTGATAATTTTGAGACGTTGCTACTTGTATAGCATAAATACTGCGTTATTAACAGGACACATACTTAAACTTAAGTGTATCTGAATAGACAAATTCCGTTTTTGTTCTTTTGCGTTGGGTTTAAAAATAAGCTTTAAATGAGAAATTTTCTGGCTTTTCTATATCAAGTGAATACATGTAAAACCCCGCTCGATCTGTATTTACACTCAAGTATATCTAAATATATACTTGTAACTAAAGCTTTCAATCTCTGGCGTGTGTTTACACAAAAATGTAAAGAAAGTAAAATACATTTAGTAAGTACAATGCAACAAAAAATGCATCGAATTTTTAACGATCTGTAGAAACCCTCGCAAAATTCCTAATAAAACCTTGCGAATTTTCATGATTATCATAAACTCCGTTTTACCCGATTTACGAATAAAGAGATCTTGCTATTGATTTCCGTAAAGTTAATCAAAGTACGGAAGTACTGACGGGAGTTGATTTTCTTGATTATCATTTATTTTAAAATCAGCGATATGTGATTCTGCATGGCAAGTAGTATCAGTAATCGAAATATTTCTGAGAAATTGTATGGATCCAGGCAAGATTGAACTCTTGTTTTGTTCAACCAAACGCTCGGCTGTCTCCGTTTATCTCCGACAAGCAAGAGAGACTCTCTGTTTTGTCGGCTATAGTGTTGTCAGCGGTATTGATTTGTGCTTAGGTCCAAACACTGTATCACTTTCGGTTTGCCCGCGTAAGTGCATAGTAGAGTTGATTAATATCAACTCCCAAAAATAATCAAAATCTACGTCGGATAGTCGTTTTTTTTGGTTTTTTTTTTGGTATTGGGTAGGGGATAGATTTAAAAATTATATATATATATATATATATAATATACACCAGTGTTACACACTATGACCTACAGCGATTACTCTCTTCGATTTGAAATTGATATGCTCTAAAAATATTGATAGTAAACATTTATTACAACATTTAGCCATTTACATGCGTGTTGTGATATAATTGCAGGCGGTTATATGTCTTGTAAAATGTGAATATCATTATAACATATGCATTTGTTAAGATGACTTCAGATAATAAAATAACAATATATTGTTCTATCAATTCATTATTTGTGTAATTCACTTTAGAAGTAGAACAGTCTATCGATATTGATTGTCTACTCTCTGCTGGGGATAGGCATAACTCTTCCTGGCAACATGTCAAACATCAGGACGAACAGTCCGGTACAGATAAACAAATATTGTTGCCTCTCAAGTGTAAATCAAGTGGGATAATCTCTTCTGGATGTTCCGAAGAATCAAAAGGAGTTGCTTCTCTCTTCTCAATTTACATCGATTTCTCCTCACCGTTAAAACGTGACGTTCCTTCAAATGCACTGTCCAAGGGTCATCTGCCGTAAGAAGAAACCGCCTGATTTTGTTGACTGTACGGTAAGGTCAGAAACATTTTCAGTTTCCTCACTTTCAAAATAAAAGCATCTTTAGAAAGAGAAAACTTTATTAGTAGCTGTCGATCTGTTGATCAAGTTGTGAAACTGGTCAAGAGAATTAACATCTGACATTTGAAAAATTTCCGAATATGTGCCAACCAACCGTCTAAACGACATCTAAAATGAGAAAACACAATAATTTACAACTTTTAAATGACAATGTAATGCTTCATTGACAATATAGGATTGAATTTATCTTGTTTGATCGGGGGTTTGCGCGAAATATCCATATTATGAATGCCGATTCGCCGTCAATCGCCAACCTAAATATGCTTGCATGTACTGGTGTTTTTGTTTTTTGTTCTGTTTTGGTAAAATAAATAACGGCATTGAAAAGAAAATAATCAATTGCATGTTGGACAGATGACATGCATGACTTGTCATTAAATCTGTAATTGAAAGCTTACTTCTAAATGTAATTATTCAAAATAATTCATACAATATATATTACATTTTAATGAGCATTCGGTCCATTTGTAAACGTTCCATGCTGTCCTTAAATAACAAATATTCATAGTTTGCACAAAGCATAAGTACACAATTTTAAGGTGGTTTTTTTTTCTAGTGATGAGCATTAGGACTACATTTTAAGATGAATGTTACTATGATGAAAATAATTTACATTTAGAGACTTACCTTGATCTACCTAATTACATTATCCATCTGTGTATGATCATCGATCCCGAATCCTCAACCAATAGAGGAGAGATGTGGCGACTAGAAATGTTGTGCGAAGTCAAAGTTTAGTTCTTGCCTCCTTCCAGTTTGACATTTATATCACTGAATTCTCAATGCAAGTGTTGTAGTGACTTGGTTCTTTCTTCTCATCTTTTAAATGTTTGTGAAACATTTCAGTCGCGGCCAGCTTCTCATAAGTCACTGTATCGATGACCTGTTTTCTAAGACATTTGCATTTACGGTTCCTATGACCTTTGCATCTTTTGCAAATATCATCTCGGGGTCTGTTTATCTTTATATTGGGTACGCGTTTTAGCCAAGCTTCGTTTGAAGATGAAAATTTGAGCGCGCGAACATATGTACCTTCAAATGAAGCGATGTAACGCTCGTTAACACCTTTTCTTGCGTGTAATGTTGGAAGGGATATTGAAAGGAATCTATCACTTTGTCTTGGGTCTTCTTAAGCTTAATTGAGAATAAAACTTTTGCATCTTTATTGCGCTCGTTTTTAGGGCATGATGAGGTTTTTTTTAGCCGGGCTCTGCTGAAAGCAGAGTCCTGGCTGTTGGCAGGCATATCGCCAAGGTTACTTTAAATAGCAGAACTTCAAAAGTAAACCAAAAACCAAACAGGGTCAAAGTAAAAGCTTCCACTTTACCAAATAGTTACACAAAGAGCCACGTTTTGTCACAAGTGTTGGCATTTCTTTTTTTCTTTGAATTTCGAGAGAATTGCCTTTCTTTTTAAGTTTTCTTATTGCAAAATTCAAGGCAGCAACTGTTGAACTTTTTTCTACTAGACAGACATATTTTTGTTTTTATAGCTGCGTACAAAATTTGTCGCTCTCTGGTGCTTTGCCGACATTAAAAGCATGAGAGAGAGAGAGAAAGAAAGAGAGAGAGAGAGAGAGAGAGAGAGAGAGAAAAGTTTCAGCCTTTACTACACAATAGCATAAAGACACACGAAATAGAGCCGGCTTTTCGTACTTCAGTACTTTGATTTTCGATGTTAGCGGCAAAGAGCTTCAATGTTATTCAAATGTCTATCAAAATTCTTTAGTACTTTTTCAGTACAGTCTTTGATAATTCGAAAAAATCTTGTCTGCAAATACTAAGGGTAGAAATGTAATTATTTCTTCAAAATATTTTTATTGTCAATTAAATTACAAAAAAATTAAAGGAATCATAAATGGTTTTATATTTTCCATACTTAGAAGGGGCGAGATCACTATTTTAGTCATAATTCATTTTTCTATTTTTAGTGTATAGGATGGCAGATGTTTAGTAGCTACTTGTGTATGTTCTAGTTATAAAGGACCAGCAAAGAATTCTTGATATACATAATTCGTTATGTGAGTTAAAGTCTTGTGTTACAAGTAAAAAAGAGTAAAAATAAACAACAAAACCTTTAAATGTCATACACACGAAATATATCCAGCAGTGTGGGCAAATAAACTGACAATTATTTGCCAGACCTATGCTAATTATTTTGTACAAAAGCATTATTTATAAATCAGCTTTCAATCAAGCTTCTATTTTGATCCTTGAATACTGCAGCACATACATTTCTGATCAAAAAAGTCTTTCATTTTCTCATGATATACCTGTGGCAAGTACTTCATTGTTCAGTCTAAAATTACTAAGACGTCGTTCTCTTTCAGGTCACACAGAATGATTATACGTCCGTCATCCTGATACACAGTTCTTCTACCCGGGTAATGGACTTTTTTTAATATTGCAATAATATCTATTGCATTTTTGATGGAGTTATGACCTCCGGAATTTCTGTCACGCTTCACCAAATATATAACGTTTTGCTCATTGTCCCATAAAACACTACGAAGGCTTGATTGGGGGGGGGGGGGGGTCACTCAGTGCATATTGTAAGCAATGGAGAGCACATTAATGTTTTCGTTTGATGTGAAGCTTGTAAACAGTCTTTAAGTAAAGAGAGTGCACTCACTTTAAATTTGCTGTTGGTTTTGACCTCGACATTGTTTTAAATATTAAGCAATCCGAAGGAAACGATTTTTTGAAATAACTTTTTTAATTTCGTAAGCGTAATATCATTTTCATCGGCAACTAAAAACAGATTAAAACCTCTAAGCAAAATTCAAACAAAAGTGTGAAATTAAGCAAAGATAAACATTTCTAGTCGCAGCATGAGGGCAATGTCAATGCATCGTTCTTATCAATATGAAAATTAAGTGGAAATCTCTCACCCTGACGGCAAGACAAACAAATGTGCTTATTTTATATATGAAGTACATTATACTGGGTGAACACTTACAAGTTCTATTGAGTCTATATGGCAAGAATACAGTTCCGTTTACCAGTTCGGTAAACCTGTAAACAAGTTACAAATAAAACCCGACTAATGTAATAATCATACTCCCTAATTTAAAGTTTTACAATGCTTCAAATTCTGTACAAAACCCGTTTCTTTAGTATAACAGGACAACAAGGATTCTATATGCATATTTGTTCTGAAACAAGGTAACTAAGGTAGAAATACATTGAGTAAATCTTTCAAAATCTTATCAGAAACCAATCAGCCAGGAATGCTAAAACTTGTGTGGAACCATCCTCATGCAGTGTGAATTTTAAGTTTAAGTTTAAGAAAATCATGACCCACAAGGGTAGGGTTGGGCCACAATGGCAGGTTGACCTTTTACATAGGAATAAATATATAGTGTAAATCTTTTAAAATCATCTTCTCAGAAACTAATCAGAAAGCTGAATCTTGTGTGGAAGCATCTTCAGGTAGTGTAGATTCAAGTTTGTTCAAATCATAGTCCCCGGGGGTAAAGTGGGGCCACACGGGGGGGGGGGGGGGTGGGGGGGGGTTAAAAATGTACAGAGTTAATTTTTAAGATCTTCATCTCAGAAACTAATCTGCCAGGAAAGCTGAAACTTGTGTGGAAGCATCCTCAGGTAGTGTAGATTCCAAATTGTTCAAATCATGGTCCCTGGGGGTAATGTAGGGCCACAATGAAGGGGGGGGGGTCGAAGTTTTACAAAGAGTTAATTTTTAACCGGGTTTTCCCAACGGAAAAATTCGGTTATTGAAATGGTGAAAATAGCGGTTGGGCGGGCGGCTGCCAAAAGGATACCCTCATTGTACGGATAATTCCTCCTACAGTTTTTAAGATAAAAAGTTGTGTTTTCGCAAATTGATTGTAAATATATCAGAGGAGTGCATATTGTTAGGATTTTGATTTCTGATATTTTCTAAAAAAAAAAAAAAAAAAGTACTAGCTTTGAACTTATTAATTTTTTTGGCAAAATATTGCAAATAGGGTACCCTTATTGTACGGATAACTCCTCTTACAGTTTTCAAGATAAGAAGTTGTTCTTTTGCAGATCAATTGTACACATATTAGAGGTTGCATATTGCGATGATTTTGATTTCTGATAGTTTGTAAAAAAAAAATTCTAGCTGTACCTTTACTGAAAGCAACCTCAGATAATGTAGAAATAAATTCTTTCAAATCAAAATCTTGGTGAGTAGGGTGGGGGCACATTAGAATTCCAATTTTACAATTGTTTGATGTAGGTAAATATCTCATATATAAACAATTGTTTAGGATCTTTATGAGAACTGCAATGCTCAATAGATGATAAAGATATAAAATCATCCTATTAGAAAATAGACTTGATTATAAACATTAGAATATCCAGTATAAAAAACACCCCGAGAAAGCCATTGTCAACCAACGCGAAGCGGAGGTTGACAATGGTTTTCGAGGGGTGTCAATTTCAACTGTTACCCTCCCAAACAGGCACTAATTATTTTATTATATTGAATGTCTGAATTTTAGAGAAAATATTCCTGCTTTTAAAAATGACATGAATTCTTCGGCGAACCGTACGCGCACAATTTACGCGCATGTAACAATTCGTTGTGTTACCAGTGGCCAAGTGCGTTGCTAACGCTGAGGGTGATAGAACAGATTATCAACTGCGTCTAAGCCAATCAGATTTCAGTATTTAACATGAAAGTTTCATAAAATCCGTTATTACATGTACATAATTATACTATAATGTAAACATGATTCTACATTCATTGCACAAAAATTACGACAAAGAAACATTAGAAAAACTAGAGACGAGCTCGTTGCAAGCAACGATTAGGTCTTCCGTCGTAGCTGCGTCATACTTGTGACGTAATATAAAAATTGATACCTGACCATGGTGCAATATTAGATGTATAAACACTGTGTAAAAGAAACAAAGTACATGTATATAAGCAAATACAGATCTTTAAAAGTTGTCTGAAGTTTGACTCGCCGCATGTTGTTTTTTTTGCATGTGCATTTTATTTTGAGAAACTTATCGAATCATCATAATTGACTCAATATACACAGAATATGGACGACGATTATAATCACACAGTGGGTATGCCCGGTATGAACGTAAACAGACCAAACATTTTACTCGCATTTTTTATCGAAAGCAAGGGCCAATGAATCTTTTAGAATGTATGCGGAGATCCTGGAAATTTTACAGGGGGTTCTGAAGAATAATTTTGTTTTTTGAGGGGGGGGGGGGGGGGAGGGGGCATGCGCAGATAAGAAAAATTTTCCTGGGGTGGGGGTTGAGTGTCTGACGGTTATTTGAGTTTGCCTTGGGATGTCCGAGGCATATTTTTGTAATTTTATATTGTACATGTAATGGAAAGAAATTTTGCGGGGGTTGGGGTGGGGTCTGGAACCCTCACCCTACTCTTCTTGATTCGCGCATGGGGAAGGCCGATGCCGGTAATTTGACGGTAATTTTAACCATTTTTATTTAATTAATCATTTTCAAAATTATCGGAATTCCAATATTACCTTTAAACGCAGTTAAAACTTAAAATACGAACCATTTAGTCTTGGTGAGTATTCGGCCAACATGCGTCCGCGTACGAAAGAAATGGCAATATTCAAGAAATTTGGATGGACGATCTTGGTCCTAGGTCGTCCATCCGATTCTTTTTCAGACTAAGAGCTACAGAACTGCACTTAGAGAATGTCAAACTGATTATGTTTATTTATTTTGTTTCAAAGAATCAGTTTTTTAAATAAAGTTTTATCTTAAAAAAAAAGAAATCGGGCACAATTTTCAATGTTAGCATTTTACAATTTAAAGGTCTAATCAAATTTTGAATGAAGTTTCAAGATACTACTCTTCGTTGTTTTCTACGAAATATTGCGTGGAAAAAAGATTTACATCGCATATATATTATAGAACTAATTTCTTCTCTTTTTTATTTACATCAAAATAAATCCAAGAAAAAATTTAAATATTTGTTTTTTAGGTTTATTTTTGATAATTTATTTATCTGGATCAATTTGGTCTGTTGGTTTGTTTTGTTTATTGAAAAGGGGAATAAAGAAAATGAGTAATTTCCGATATGAAGTCAAGCATATATTTTCATATTATCATTGACTTAAAACATGTTGGAAAAAAGAAATATTGCATCAAGCAGTTAGTTATTATGCGCAGATTATGCATTCCTCTATGGTTTTCACAATTGCATGTATCAGTTACTACACGTATTTGCTTACGGAGAAATAAATCTCCAAAGAGATGATATAGTTATCAGTTAAGTTCCAGATTGTCTTCTGCACATGCAAGCACGTGTGTAATCCTGATTTAAAAATAGGTATAATGTCCGGGGAGGGGGGGGGGGGTCATCGCAACAAAACTGTGTATAAGCGTACTAGAGTGTACATTGTTAATTAATAATTGATGTTGAATTGTTATTAACAAACAAAATCATAAATTTATAATAACAAACACTAAAATGCCAGGGAGTTCTGCTGGACGCGATTTCATTTGTCTTCAATTAATAGGGTGTAGGGATGCCCGCCTACTTAATACATATGCTCACGCGTCAACAGATTAAAAATGACTGTATTTTGGATTTATAAATCGCTCTAAAACATTCGATCTGATATATCGTTGTTAACAATTCAAAACTTTGAACGATTAAATTTGTTTTTATACCTAGCACCCCGACCCTCACGGAAAAATCCATTCAGATCAATGGAAATTTCATTTACAAGACTCCGCGCCAGAATCAGGATGTCTCATTCATTAATTTTTTCGTAGTTATAGTGGACGAGTCCAAAATAGGAATTTTGAGACACATCATACAATGTGAACATATGCCATGAATGCAGTTTACTTTGCGTCTATTTTCTTATTTTGAGAGTCCTTTTTATCATGTTTATCATGGCTTGAAAATGACGGAAGGCCCTTGAATGTTGTTATCTTTATGCAGGCACGTAGCATCCTTTTTGAAAGTGTAGGGGGGGGGGGGGGGGTCAGACTCATCCAAAAAATCTTGACAAGCAAAAAAAAAAAAAAAACTCCCAATTTCAATCCTAATTTCCTTATTTTTATATAAATTTTTTACATCCTTGATAATTCAATTTTTTATAAGCAAATTTTAAAAAAATTAGTTGCTGTGAGAAAAAGTGGGGGGGGGGGGGGGGGGGGGGCCCACAAGCTTGAATTAATAATTGCCTGAGGATGCATCTTTAATGTGTCAACATTTATATTCATAATTGATGAAAACGTTATATGGGATGTAATAAGCACAATGAGCAAGAGTGTTCAATTAAAAGGGCATTTCACATTGCACGTGTGTAATCCTGATTTAAAAATAGATTGCCATATTTGAAAGGTCAAAAAAAAAAGAGGGAGGTGTCATCGCAAGATGATACACATTGTCTAAGTAGTACAATGTAAGTAATAGTTGGTGTTGGATTATCATCATTAACAAAGAATCATCAGTTTGGATTAATTAAAACAAATATAAATTCATATAATTGGAATATTTACTGGAGGGGCTACGTACAAGTAATTCGCCGAAGTGGGGTACGTGTGACCCGATTTTCGATCAATTGGGCGATTTCATTCATCTGGAAAAGGGTTTCACTCGCGTGTACAAATGTAAATGTACATCTAACAATTGCTAGTCAATTAAGTGTGTATGTTAATTCGATAGATTTCTTCTAAAACATTCTATCCAAAGTATAATATATGTAGTTATTAGTTGACACCCTCCCAGTGGATCTATGCCGATGGATCTATCTGAGATCTCAGCTGTTGCGTGAATGGTAAAGAAAGACTTCGCGCCATAATACGTCTCATTCATAATTTTGGCTCGCCGATTAGTGGGCGAGTCCAAGTTACGCCAGAGCACATGATGTGTAGATGGTCTTACCCACTCTATTTTCTTAACTGGTCATATAATAAATAGAGATATCATGGATCTTTCACTTTTGTCGGAGCATGTAATAAATGGAACCAAAAAATAAAGTAATTCTAATTGAATTAAATTGAAGTTAAAATGTAAATACCCCCTCCCACCTACGGATTAGGATTTTCAAAATTCCCCATTTTTTAAATTCCTTGTCAAGATTTTTTTTTGATGAAGCTGCCCACCTAACCCCCCCCCCCCCCCCCCCCCACACACACACACACTTTCAATTAACGATGCTACATGTACGTGTTTGAATATCCTTTCCTATATGGTTAGAAATAACAAAATGTCTTTGATTTTGCATCTAATATATAACAAATTCAATTTTCAATTTGGCTGTTTGAGATTATTCGATACATGTACATTCCTAAAATGATTTAAAATAATGAAATGATTTAATTTCCAGTGATATACAGGTACATGCACTCGATCGAAGAAAAAGATTGAAATTGCTTCTAAACTCTGCACGTTCAGTTTAATAATTTATGATCCGCAGCGAAAATTAAATTTCATTTCTTATAAGATAGTCTAATTGATACATGCATGCTTCCATTGAATAAATTTGGGTAGTCAGGCAAGCTTTTTGGAAAGCTATTGCTATGAAAAATTTCGGATGGTACTCAATTTTTCCAGAAGGAGAGCTACATATATGCAGCTAATGTAACTAATAATGCTTCCGATGAAATACTTTGTTTAGTAATGCAAGGTTTTAAGAGAGCAATACTTATTTGTTTAAAAAATAACACCCTAATACTTCGCATTTCATTCGCTGTTTGTAGAACAAGCAGAACCAGTATCAGTTCGATCCCTATCGTATGTACATTGTTCGAATTTAATAGCCCTTGCATTGGATTGCTTTGCATGTACAAAATATCTTTTAAAAATTCAACACTGAAAGTGTTTATCTATATGGCTATTAATCTATATGTACATGTACACATAGCGTACACATGTGATTCAAAATACCCCAAACGGAAAAATTAACTTATTGAGTCTACATTTTATAGAATTTGCAAAAAATACATTGCGGGTCTGAAAGTTTGTTAATGTGTCAATCTATCAATATACAGTTTGTTAATTATTTTCGATTGCTAAGGCTACATCGTTTTTGATGAACATTGAACAACATTTTTTCCATGCCATTATTTCCACGGAAGATAGCGAGTACAATTATAAAGCACAATTTATTTAATTATCTCTTTAATATTGTGTACTAGTATGTAATAAATTATTTATAAATTGCTGCCGAAGGTTGTTTGGTATTTTCGTTTGTAGATGCATTGCAAGTAAAAAACGTGAAACGCGGGGCAAGTCATAATTAATACATGTATCCCTAATAACCGTTACTTAAAAATAGCGGCTTTGGATTCAAATATTATCGTATACGAATATTAAGTTCACTTTTTAAAATCATCTCCACGATGATAATATCCATCCATCGGAAATCAGTATTTTGTTTTGCTTTAAAAGAAATGTTCTATCGGGAGCAATCCCGCGTTCGTTTAAATTGTCAGCGTACATTTGTCATGTCAGTAATACACATTGTGCTTTATATGACGGCCGTGTATGCGTACTGTAGAAAAGTTGAGTTTAATTACCATGCATTCGAACCATTTAATTAACACATCTCCCAGTACTGAAACAATTCAAAATGTCTCTGTTACAGTAACACAGTGGGGCGTTAAACATGTGTACGTCCAGCTCTACAAGCATATGCACTGTCGTCAAGGCGACGGCCTGAATACAGCTAGCGACTCTTCTATCGATCGGTTACCTGAGTCTCGTAATGCATCTAAATATAGAAAGGGGCACAGTTATGAAACAAACAACAAAAATAAGGTCAAAGACGTTCATCTTTATGAAATGAATATGTACATATGAATAAAAACATTTGGGAATTTAATGTAGAATTATTTTTGCGCGCTGCATGTATCAGTTAGTGCATTACAAAAAGCCCTTTCATAACCTCCTAAACGTGCGCACCCCCACAAAAATGGACCGAACTGACAACAATTGTTTCTGCAAATACTGGCTATAAATTACGAAAACATTTAATTGAATACCACGGAAGGATTCAAAATTAATTTCTTTACAACTTTGCTTCAATAATGCATTAGAAATTTTTATTCCTTTACAAGTTATTGACAAGAAACTTTTGACGCATCTAACTCCTTAATTATAGGGGCCAGCCCCTTTTTCTGTATACCGAATGAAAGGTCTTGGTAAGACCAAGATCTTTTAAAATACATGTTATAACAAATTTTTATCAGGTAGGAAACTAACACGGAAAATACGCGAATTTTTTTGAATTTTTTTCTTGCCTTTGTTTCAACATCTATACCACCCCTTTTATTTGCATTTAAATAATAAATAAAATATATCTCGCACAAATTCAATGTATTAGCTTCCAAACCAGCCCATCTTTGAGACTCTGCCAGCCATCGTTATAGCTAAACCCCCCTGGACAAAAGAAGTCGTTAAATTTTACTAAAAGGGGAATAACTCAAAACCGAATGGGGATTTTCCTCAACTAAAATATGCAACGACAACATCACGCGGCATGTTATCAGTCCTGAAAATTTCAAAACAATCGGTGAACAAACGAGCGAGATATTAAGGATCAAAGTTGGCGTCTAGAAGAAAAAAAAAATAACTAGAGCAAAGCTCGTTGCAAAGCAACGAGTGGGTCTTCCGTAAATGTCGGAAGTAAAACTGGAAGTTCCTGTAAGAAGCAGAGCTCTTAAACCAATTACAACTTTAAAATAAAAGATGAAAAAATCGAATTATTCCTGGTACGACTTAACAAAATACGAATGATTTTAAGTACGACTTAACAAACACCTTTCCGATTTCAAGAACGACTTAACAAAAAAAATCCGAATGTGTTCGGATTAAGTACGACTTAACAATTATTTTTGGTACGAGTTAATTTCACTTTAAACATTACGCTATTTTTTAAACCAAGGACGCGGAATCAAAATTTCCGGAAAAATCAATTTTTAAACCCCGATATCTCTGTAATGCATCGTCCGATTTTAAAACGGGTTTCAGTTTTAAAGCAAGCTTAATAAAAGCTTCTTTGCTGCTTTATGATTAATATCAAATTATTGGTCAGGAAAGAGTTATTATGAAAAGACTTAGTAGCCCTTCTGGCCCCTAATTTGAGGGGTCAGCCCCTTTTTTCTTGATATCAAATAACAGGTCTTGCTTATATAAACATATTTTGTTCTACAAGTATTCATGAATTGTAAACCGTTCTCGAGATATCTGTACAAATGCGTTTTAGGGGCCGACCCTTTAACACCTTACCGGGGCCACTAACAACAACATTTTTGGTATCATATTGTTAAGAACATTATTTTGAAGAACTTTTGTTCTACATTGCTTTTAAAAATATTTCTCCTTTTTCAGATATTAATGATCAGGTTTTTGAGTTCTGGTCCCTTGAAACCCCTAATTACGTAATATATGACTTAGGTATGGTAATGTATAGATGAACAGCTGTAAAATGAACATTTTTTCTTCTATAATTAATAACAAAATATTGTTCAGTAAAGAGTTATTGTGAGAAGACATTAAGCCCTCTTGACCCCTAATTTGAGGGGCCAGCCCCTTTTTCTTGACATCAAATAAAAGGTCTTGTAAATATAAACATATTTTGTTTAACAAGTGTTCACAAAATGTTTACCGTTCTTGAGATATCTGTACAAATGTGTTTTAGGGGCCGACCCTTTAACTCCTAAATGGGGTCATAAACAAAAACATTTAAGGTAGCATATTGTACAAAACATTATTTTGAACAACTTTTGTTCTACATTGCTTTTAAAAATATTTCTCCTTTTTCAGATATTAATGATCAAAGTTTTGAACTTCTGGCCCCTTGAAACCCCTAATTACGTAATATATGACTTAAGTATGGTACTGTATAGATAAACAGCTGTACAATGAACATTTTTGCTTCTATAACTGATAACAAATTATTGTTCACTAAAAAGTTATTGCAAATAGACTTTAGAGCCCTCTTGGCCCCTAATTTGAGGGGCTAGTCCCTTTTTCTTGATATCAAATAAAAGCCCGTGTAAATTGAAACAGCTTTTGCATTACATGTTTTAACAAAATATTTATACGTCAAAAGATATTACGGAAAATGTGCGAAAATTTTGTGAAAAAATTTGGTGCTAATTTTCAGGTTCAGGCGAGCTTCTAGGCCTTGCGCATTTTTCGCAATTGGAGGCATGGAGGGAAATCTACAGACATTCATCTACAATCCCTGCAAATTTCAAGCTTTTATCATGATTAGTTTCAGAGGAGATGCGTGGACAAAATGACCCTTAAAAATTTACAAAATCGTCCATATCTGAAACCGGAAGTGACGTAATCATTTGAAATTTTAATAATCAGTAGCGACATTGATGCTTAATAACTCCTAAAAATTTGGTGTAAATCGGTTGAATAGTTTCTGAGAAATAACGCTCCAAAAAAGTCAGAAAAAGAAAAAAAAGTATAATAATAAAGAAAAAGAAACCGTAGAATAACAGAAGGGTTTTCCGTTGAAAACGGAAAACCCTAATAAGAAATTTGAAATTTTTTCAGAATAATAGTAAGGTCTTCCGTTGGAAACGGAAGACCTTAATAAAATCCCCTCTATATATACTACTACAACAATTACTACAACAAGGTTACTGACTTCGTATTTTCCTTGAAATGTGCTATATCCAACTACATCTACCGGTAAGAACTATGACCTCATATCGTAGCCCGATAATTATTCACTTAGCGAATATATGTATGTTATGTCCATGTAGATGCATTTATTGGGTAAATAAGGTCATTTTTCACTGACAATTTTCAAGTTAATGAACCGATCTGGTAGTGTTTTAAACATCATCACAAGTTACGTAAGGTAAAATTGTCCAGTTTGTTTACAAGTAAATTATAGCGACTCTCGATTTCGATGTAAATTTGACATGATTTTCCTATAAAGGTAGCGTGTTCCTGAGAAAGTTTGAGACAAGAAAAGACGTATTAGTAGTACATTGCATGAAGAATCTAAGGTACTACTTGTTTTCACTGCATTTGCGTGTAAGTAATGGTAATCCCTCCACTATATATTCATTAACGAAGGTTTTTGCGCGCAATAAATACATTTTTTTAGTGTGTGGCACTGTAGCTCCCAGGTCGTCTATCCAAATTTTTATTCAGACTGGGAGCTACAGACCTGCAGCTAGCTTTGTTCTACATAAACTTTAGACATAATAGACAAAATATATGTTGGTGTACAATCGCGACATGTAGCGAGAATACTAATTTTTGAACTTTGTTTACCTCTTGTTCGAGCAGCCAACTATGGAGGATTCTTTGTGATGTTTACTATGTCGCGCTGTTTTATGAAAGGCTATAGGTATCTTACATCAAATATGTAATATAATATAAAAAGACTTCACATTTTATCAATATGTTTTAATTTGCAGGTGAAACAAAACCACCGTAAAGATTAGGAAGTAAAACTATAGGTATATGTGGCTTATTTTTACTGATTAATAATATAAGAATCTGATTATTTTCTTCATTCCTTTATTTAAAGATATGACTTTCACTATAATTACGCTGTTAAAGGCCATATAACGATATCCTGACCATATTGAGTTATATACGGGAATGAGTTCATAAGTGCCTTTTTAATAAGACTGACATTGTTTTTTGGATATTTTATGCAAAGTGTGAGCGCCACAGTCGATCAAAATCACTTAATCGGGAAAAGGAACATTGACTTACGCGGCTTACCTCCCTTGCTTATGACGTCAGTAAGACCCAATAGCCTTATAATGCTATGTTGTGAATACAAATATCCATGTCATTTTGCAGCATTTTAAAAGAAAAAAAATACAATTTTATATAAAAACTTGTATAATTTTACAATAATCAACCATGTCAGTATTTTTTCTCTCAAGAAATGAAATCGTGTGCGTTTATATTTAATAGTGTGTACATATTCAGTTTCGAGACTGCACGGAGAATGAATGATTTTCTTCATATATCCACATGCAAGTATAATATTATAATTTTAATATATGCGTGTATATATTTTTTATTTCGATCTTTTTAATGAAATTGACAAATCAAAAAATAACTGATCGTTTTTTCCCATTTGCACGTTCATGCAATTCATTAGGATTTTTTTTTAAACAACTTATAGGCCTCGTGGTGCCTCATTCGCTTCACGGTTATATTGTTTGTTTCGCTTTCAAATTCACAAATATGTTACCATTTAATTATTTTTAGTCTAAGAGAAATATCTTCAAATGTTTTGTTTTTGAAACGTGTACTTGTATGTGCGGTGTTTTGATTTTACAACGTGTATGTGCGGTGTTTACTCTCAGATCCCTTCTATTTCACTTTCTTCTGCAATGTTTTCTTTCGTTTTTTTATCATTATTGATGCTTGTACTTAATAAAATGTGTTGATTATCTTCACATTCGTTCACAACTATTTTTTATCAAACAACCGATTTATTTTACCGATACATTTCTAAATCCTTAAATGCCATATTTCCGCGATGTAATTTAATAAAACGTTAATACACGTGTACACAAAGTATTTTCTAATATAAAGATATTGCTACATGTATGTATCAACAAGTCAAAAATTTATATTATTTCAAAATAAAATTTAAGAATAATTTTGCGGCAGTTTATAGCAGCTCTTAAATACAAACTATGTACACAATGCCGCAAACATTTTCATTGGCCTGTCTTATACTTTTTATGTGATAAAATAAATCAAATCAGTTAAAATGCTTTAATTCCCTTTAAATGTTGCTCAATCATATTACGTACCGAAGAAGAAAATGATGTTTCTATTTCAAAAGGATAAGGATAATTCATTAATCAGCTGTTAATGTTGGAGCATTTCTTTCGTTAAATTTCCACTGCCGTACGGGATCTTCATCATGATTTTACTCTGGTGAGAAGCTGATATTAGATTTATTCATTAACGACCAATTAAAACTAAGTCATCTGTAGGCTACTAAGAAATCAAATGATCTCATGAGAAAAGAAAGACACGTTCATATATGCAAAAATTACTAAAATTTAATCGATAAACTTCCTTAAAATTACACTAGTTTTAATGCATTGTTTACATCGGTGGGTCTGTGTGACGTCATAAATCCACAAAATCAAGAACGATAAGCGGGGAAGAATTGTTTCAGGTGCTCAGTTTTCACGGTTATTTCTCAGTAATGCAAAGGCAAAAAAATCTTACAAGACGTATTTTAACATTTGTTTATACCAAGCTTTATATTTATGAAAGAAAACCATAGTGTTAAAAATCGTTTCATATGACCTTTAATGCGTCCTAAATCTATAAAAAAAAAAATGTGCTGGTTGTGACGAAAAACACTTTACTTAGGTCATGCTATCAGGGTTACTTGGGTCAACACGGTGAGCATTATGACCAAAAGACAATTTTTTTTCTCTGTTTACGTCTTATTAATGAAGAAAATCAACGATCATAAAGCGGGCATAATGAAGATTCCAAATTAAAAGCGATGAATTAATATCCGCGTCAAATCGCAAGAAGCACGTCTCGTGAATTTTAAAATCTCACTTTTATTTGTTGGACATATGTAAACTACATGAAACTATGATTGAATTCGGCATTCACGATTACATGGATATGTTCTCGCGGTTGACTGAAACACGGGTGAATCGCAGAATTAGGTACCCTCGTTAATTAAGGAATTTACACTAGTCTATCTTACGTGTACTGAGTCCAATAATAAATTTGTGTTAAAAACATAGATATCATTTCTTAGCTCGCACAATTTCATTCCCCGAGTTAATTTTTTTTCATTTACTTCATAAACCTAAAACATGTTTTTATTTAATTAATCATAAAAGAAATATATTAATAAGCTAAATTAATTTTTCTTTTATTGTTTTCTGGATAAATTTAATTATTTTTTATCAAGCATTTAGTAAAGATACATGAGTGATACATTTAGACATTTTGCACGCATTGCTCCGTATCTAAATCAATATATTATGTAAAATATTTTTGTATAACCTACTGCATACATGTAACATATGTATAAGTTCTTTTAATATAGGGGTGACAAATTTAATACATAGATTGCTATGTCTGCATTTTAAACAACTATGTAAAATCTATCCTATTTTTAACATGACATCAGCAACTTCCAATATACAAATAATATTGTATTACATATATACCCGAGTCAATAGGAGCAGCATATCAACAAATAAGGCAATGTGGCACACTTATTTTCGATAGGTAAAAATGAGGAAAAACTGCATTTAAGACTGTTTTCTATGAATATCTCCAATTATGAAATACATTAATTTACACGTTCAATATATATTAATTCCAAAATACTACATTTTCTTTCTTACACAATATTCGCCTTTCATGACCTTCTTCACACAGTAGAGCATAACTGTACCCTTTTCAACTCCAACACTGAAGAGAAGCAAAGAGAGATAACTATATAATAAAATATCTTCGCGTTACGAAGTATAGCGAAAAAAAATTGTCCTGACGACAGGTAAACAATTACAAAAGTGTGGGGTTACCAAGTTTACATTGTTGTTGAGTATTTAGCCAATGAAATTTCAGTATTGACTGTACGTGTTCGAATTGATTCAGGGGTTGTCACTAAGGTTCACTTTCTAGCGCACGCCGTCCCGAGCAAGTCGTGTTTTTCATCATGGACGCCGGACAGATACAAAGCTCAATTTCAGAAGAAGTAAACAGAGTTGTTTCACGTCAGCAGTCTGAATTGTTAAGCAGTTTGCAAAATATGATGGACAGTTGTTTATCAGTTTTTCAGCAAAATATTCAACAAATTTCCGCGTCTCAAATAAGCAAGATTGGGGACAGTTCGAATGAACATAATGTGTTTCGTAAACAAGGACACGAGAATCAGTATAAGCATGAAGCCCGAGTGCTCACGAAGTTAGAGAAGGCCAGGAAACATTTAAATTGCGGAAGCGTCGATGGAGTGGAGTCGACAAAGAGCAGCATCGCTAAAGGTATTGAAATGGTTAAAAATCGCCAGAAAGTGATTAAGTTGGAAGATTCGTCTCAGCAGTCCAAGAGTATCAGGCCAACCCCATAGCAGACGATTCAGATGATGAAAAGATGTACAGAGCCGAGCGCAAAGTTTTCAACGGGAGAAAACGTCAGAGATTCGAACCCTATCAGAAGAAACCGGCGACCGTCACCCACATGGAGACAGATGAAAGATCAACGAGCAGTGCTAAGGGACATTGGAGTCGGTATAGTACGAAGAAAGATGACACAGTAAACAAGATAAGTGAAAATTTAGAAAAAAACATTTGCCTATTTCAAAATTGGCGCTTTTTAATGATATAAGTAATATCATATCTCCAGTTGGTCGTTTAAGATAACGTTACAACGAATGGGAGAAAATTGGGACAGGTAAAACAATATTAGATATTATAAAGTCAGGATATAAAATTCCATTCAAAACAAATCCTTCTTCTATTGAATTAAACAACAATAGGTCAGCGAGAGATGAACCCGAATTCGTCACAGGTGAGATAAGGATTTTGATAGAAAAGGGATGTGTGTCACGGGTAAGGGAAAAACCAACAGTTGTAAATCCTTTGACGTTGGCCAAAAATAGAAACGGTAAGCGAAGGTTGGTACTGGATTGCAGGCACGTGAATCATCATTTGCGCAAGTTTTAAGTTTAGATACGAAGATGCTGTCACTGCAAAAGAAATGCTTAAAATGGGAGATTTTATTTAATTTTGACTTAAAATCAGCTTATCAACATATAGAGATTAACGAGGAACACTGACAATATTTAGGTTTCTCATGAGAAGAAAATGGCAAAATTTCATATACAATGTTTTACCTTTTGGAATTTCTACAGCAAGGTACATTTTTTCAAAAGTTCTTAGAGAACCGGTGAGGCACATACGATTAGACGGAATAAACATTATAACATTCTTAGACGACGGTATAACTGCAGGTAGCAGTTTCGAAGTGACATCAAACGTAAGTTATTCAATAAAAATGCTTTTTCAAAATTTGGGTTTCTTGTTTTCAGACGACAAATGTAATTGGATTCCAAGTCAAAACTGTGATTGGTTAAGTCTGCATTGGAATACAGAGAAAGGTAAAATTCACATCAGCAACGACAGAAATTATCGTCTAAATTTGTGTTTAGATACAATACATGGTGAGGTACAGAAAAATATATTGTATTTTCGTGCAAAATTTTTAGCAAAAATTGTTGGTCAAATTATTTCCATGAAAGTTGTTTTGGGTGATATTGTTAAAATGAAAACATTTTGTATTACTTGTATTACTTTGTATATTTTTGTATTACTGCATATCAAGCAAGGCTCGCTGGGAAGCTCTGGTAAAATAACAGCAGATGCTTTGAGAAAAATTGGATTTTGGTAAAAAAGTGTTTTAATTTTGAATAGAAACGGTTGTTCCATTGATTTTGTATGTGCATCAGATGTATGCAGCTTATTCTTATATTGTGACGCCTCGGATGTAGGCTTTGGTGGTTATTTTGAATGTATCAATGATAACAATGAAAATGTTTTTATGGGGAGTGTAGTAGGAAATTGGACAGCAGAAGAAGCGATGCAGAGCTCAACATGGAGAGAATGAGAAACTGTTAACAGGGTCATGAAAAGTAAAGTCAGTAGTATAAGAAATTCAAATTTAAATGTTATATCAGACAGTAAAAACGTTGCAAAAATCATGCAAGTTGGAAGCAGAAAACCATATTTACAAATCATTGCAAGCCAGATATTTGAAACTTGCACCGAAAACAGCACTTAAGTAAGTGATGTATGGAAGCCAAGATATGATGTGTTAAACATTTACGAAAAACTATGGAGTATGCATACTGTTGATAGGTTTGCTATACATTACAATAAAAAGTGTGAAAGGTTTAATTCTAAATATGTGTGTCCTGGTACAAAGGTAGTTGATGCGTTTACCCAGGTTTGGGTAAGTGAAAATAACTGGTTAGTTCCTCCGCCGAGTTATATACCCAGAGTTATTAACAAAATGATAGCAGAGAAGTCTACAGGTACATTGATTATTCCGGAATGAAAGTAATCATGTTCTAAAAGTTTTGTAATTTTTTGTTATTATTTACGTGACAAAAAATTGATAACGCATGGCAAGAGTATAAAATCAGTTTTTGCAAAATTTCCACTAAAGTTTAAGATGTTGGTATTGAGAATACAGTTTTAGAAATAAAAACATGTTCATAATATTTAAAAAAAAAATGTTTTTCATCTTGGTGATGACTAATTTTTTCAAGGTCTAGGAGTACAGTCACATATAAACAAAGCAGTTACCGATAGCGGCGTTTCATTGGACAGCAAATTAGGGACTTTCAGCGAGCACATGTGTGGGTACCTTTTATCATCAAAGAGTGACAGTACCAACAAGACCTACAAACATGGTTTTCAACGATGGAAAAAGTTCATAAATGACCACGAACACAGTGAGAAATCAGTGCGCAGCTAGGTTAAGGCCTCCCATAGATTTCACCTCATGAATATCACGTGACATTTCATGACGTTAGCTCCGCCCATTATTCATGTTTTCATCTTTTTCCTACTTTCGATATAATAAAGCGATCACTGTTAAAATTTATCGAATGACTGCTTTAAATAATCATTTTGAATTTTATTTTAAAGAATATTGTATCGAAAATATGTGACTAAAGGTGTTTATTTCTTAAAATTACATTGTCGTTTGCTTACCATCCGCGTCAACACAGCGCTTTCACTCGCCTTGTTTTGGTTGCGAACAGCTGATAGCGGCGTGTCAACATTTTCATAAGATGCATGGCCTGCAAGACGCCGAGAGTGGAAAATGCAGCTCAACCATCGTTTGAGAGATAATAAAGGTATGTTTTAATACAGGATATGTAGTGTTGACCTCTTCTTTTCAAATCATTTGCTCTTTTCAGTCCATGCAGTGTACCTACACACGTGTTGTTTTGCACATCATCGCTGTTTTGAATTATTATTTCTTACTAGGCTATTCTTTTGTGTATTGAACTACACACCAGACACTGTAAACATTGCACTTGAAATAGGTGGGGTTCCAAGGGTACACAATTGTAGAATTCATTACGGCCTACAAAGTGCATCTGCATGTTTGCATGGTGATTATACACATGGTTTGCACTTCAGTAAATTTTTGGATCCTAGATGATATAATTCATTTTGCTGGTATAGTTTACAGTAGATATCTATAACACTGTTTTGAATTCTTATTTGTTATTATGCTATAAATACATACCGTATGTACATGTGTGTCTTAGTTTGGGTTTGTATTGAAATATTGTATATACACACCATAATACATGTAGCATACACTGTATATAAACATGGTGAGTCCCATGGTACACAAGTGTAGAATGATGTAATCATCAAGTGCATGTTTGCATCATGATTTCTTTACTTTATTTTAATAATTTTGTATCATATTGCCATCCATGCACAGCTTCATTTATGAATTCAAAAATTCAGAAAGATTTGTACTACATATTTAATTTGTATGTGCTGCATTAAAATTATATGATTAATATATTTGATGTGTTAAATATGTGCAGTTATGCTTCATAATAATCTGATAATAAACCCCAGCCAGTAAAATCTAACATATGTGGTGGTCAGACTCGGCCGCTTGAGACCAGATTGCATAGTGGCTATATAATATTCGAGGGGCACAAGCTTTAAACTAACCTGGTTTGTTATTATTATTCTCTACCTTATCCATATGTACATGCATACAATACATATACATTTCTTCAATAGCAGACTTTTTTTTAAATTAACCAATGTAAATTAAACTTATATGCTATATTCTACAATTCATTTATGTATTTTCTTAAAAGAAGATTTTAATTTTAAAATTGAAAAGAACTTAATATATACATTACCCTAAGGTCAGAATTTTAGGGTATTTATATTCCCTGATATTCATAATACAGTCTTTTCTGGATTTATTTTTTTTTTTACAGAATCATTGTTATTTGTTTTGAGTTATGGTTTATCTTTATGTAAATACATATTGATTCACTTCTCGGTAAAGTGTTCATGCATAGCACATGTACATGTACATTGTATACAAACAATTTTGAGATAACAAATACATGTGTATGTTGGATTAATTGTTACTGTGCTCAGATACATCAGCTTATGTGTGACATTATGGACAATTCATTGATAGAAAAAAAATGAAACTAATGGAATTATAATGTCAAAGATTATTTCGAGAAGAGATATATAGTATATCAAAAGAAATTAAATATTTACTACATGTATCACACTTTGAGTAAAGCAGACTCTCTCTCTCTCTCTCTCTCTCTCTCTCTCTCTCTCTCTCTCTCTCTCTCAATTTGATATGTGTTAATAGTTTAGACCTAAGCTATTTGGTTTGGTTTTTGTACTTCCATCTTGTCATATGCACAGATCCAGAAATTTTTTTCCAGGAGGGGGGGAGGGTCCGAAGGGTAATTGTTTTTTTCATGTGGTCTGAGGCATATTTGCGTTAATTTTACAATGTAAAATCTTCCTCCTTTCTAGATCCGCGCATGTTTTCATACATATGACACTGCATGGTCAGTGTATTTTTTTGGTAACAAATATTCATGCATTTGCTATGCATATGTTCCCACAGCTAATTGATTTTTTAAAATTTTTATTTCAGCCCAACATGGACTTCTGCTACCACCTGGCGACATGGGTTTTGCGGGTCGATTCTTGTGGTTTCAACTCTTGAGGTTACCCTGTCTTCCCTACCCACATATTCCCTGTGTTCTACAGACTATTTAATTAAAAAAATAATCTGATAATGCATAAACATGATGGATAAAAAGGTGCTCATCATCATGCTTTGGTGTATTTTGAATGTGTGAAGACATTATTAAAAACAAAATTAAAGCTGTTTAAAAAAATTACAATTGTGAGTTTTGAAATTTTGCTTTTCAATAAAAGTATATATTGATGCCTTTATTTTGTATTCATTTGATATCATATGCACTATTTTTTATGACAATTTTATACCATTATTTATGAAAATCTTGACAAATATGAGGTTCAGTGTGTCTTTAAAAGAATTCTGTATCTTAATATGATGAAAAAAATATTCTGACTTTATCATAAAGCATAATATGGTAGAGATACTCTTATAGTTATAAGCAAGATAAACTTATATCGTGGCAGAGACACCATGCGCGGATCCAAAAATTTCCAGGGGGGTGTCTGAAGGATGATTGTGATTGCTGTGTGTGTTTGTGGGGGGGGGGGGGGGGGGGTTGGGGTCGTGTCCGAGGCATATTTGCGATGATTTTACTATGTAAATTTAATAAATTTTCATCTTCTTACCCCTCTTACCCCTCCTCTAGATCCGCGCATGGACACACTTGATAACAATATCAAATTACATATTTAATAAACAGGGGTAGATTGAAGCAGGCACGTAGCATACGTACCCCCCTCCCCCTCCCCCCCCCCCTGCTTTTTCTTGCCGAAAATTTTTTTCTTAAATTTACATATAAGAAATTAATATGCATGGAGTTGGCCCCCAACTGTTTCGAGAGTATGTAAAGAAATATTGATTTTTTTTTCTTTGCTTGTCAAGGTTTTTTGTCTGCCCCCCTTTCAAAAACGATCCTACGTACGCGTGGATCTGGCTTCTTATTTTCTTTTCTTTAGCCTGTTATATATACAATTTAATTAGTCTAAAATTATAAGGAAGACATTTATAGAAAACCAGCACCCACCCCAGACATTAGATCCGCGCATGGGGTTATCTGATTCTGTTCTGGTGCATTGACGAATCTATCACTCTATTCTGTTTAAACTGAACAAAAAATAATAAATTGGTAATATTCTTGTGTATTTTACGAATTGAAAGGTTTAAAAGGTTAATGAAATGTGCAGGTAAGGAATAACCAACGATTAACAATGTAAATCTTTAAATTTTCCGCGCTTCACAACACCAGATTATCTGCCCTTGATCCTGATCATCAGTGCGTTTGAAAATCGGCTAATTTGCAAAAAATCATATACATCTGTCTAAAATTGCAAAAGTTCGACGATATCCCGTCAATTTTAAGGATTGTGTTTAACTTGTTTATTTTTATCAAATACCAGTGATTGTAAAAAGTGCTGGGAGCAAGTTGTTGCTAGAAAGGAAACCTTTTTTTAACACGTGAATTAACTCGGTTATCGAAAAAAATTATTAAACTTGAACGATCAATGCTAAAGTTAAGCATGTTGCTGGTACTGCTATAGTTGCTCCTAGCACTTTTTAGATTAAGCAAGTAATTTTCTTTTAAGTGATGTAAACAACAATTTAATATTTTATTCGTATATCGTTGAACTTTTGCAATAAATGAAGTCATATGTAGCTGCTCTATTTTTAGCGTATCACGTGATAAACAGCTGATGCGGTGACTGTGTTCCGGTGAACAATGTAGGGGAGATCGGTAGTAACATCATGATGTATAAACTTTATCATTGGAATATTTGGATGAGTTTGTATACTTTGTCTGGAATAAAGTCCGTTTTTAGTGTATTTATTTCATACGGCAATCCATGGGCGTCCTTAACCTAGCTGCGTGGTTATCCAAATCCCACAGATAATTCCTTTGTGAAATCACTACAAGAGTTGGCTAAACGATTAACGGGTAGACCAGTGCGCAGAAAGGATTCCGTCGACCGTCAGATGCTACAGACACTGTTCGTTTTGCATACAAATACTACGGGTGTTATTATGCTTCGAATTTTAGCTATGATTTTGATAAGTTTTGCGGGTTTTTTCAGATTTGACGAACTAAGTTCCTTGAAATGTAAAGATGTCATCGTTGAACAAAATTATTTACAATTTTTTATTGACAAATGCATATTAAAGTGCGCTGCAAAGCAATTAAAGGGTGTTTTTAATATGTGTTGTTATGAAATGAAGTGTGGACGTATTTTTATTAAGGGTGTTGTTTGTTCAGGTTTTAACTTCTCGAATTCGGATTGTTGTAAAGTTCAACGTAGTGAACAAAATTTGTTTTAAAAAAAGCATTTATGAAATGAACTATTATTGACAAAATATTCGATATGGAATTAGGCTCAAATAAAAATAGACTTTTTAGCCAAACAGAGAAAATTTGGACTGTGTTTAGTAGATTTTGTTTTGCGCCAAAATATTTTTGGCAGTATTATAATAATGAAAGTGAAGATTTTACATTTTTATTCTATATAATTTTGCATATTTTCTATTGATTTTACCTTGTTTATTCATTAAGATAATCGTATGAACGAATTGCAAAAATATTGAAAAATGCTTAAAAACGATAAAAGACACCATATCTCAAAATTTTGATAATTCACCTCATATAAATGTTATGCCAACAGAATAAGGTCAATATACGTAGTTCAATTCTATACTGAGTAGACTCAGGTGACCAATTTCTATCCGTTTTCGTCCATTGTCGAGCGACGTGCGTTAACAATTTTACATTTTTAACTTCTACTTAAAAACTACAAGGCTAATTGTAACAATTTTTTGTGAGAGGCATCTCCATGGTTAGAGGAATCTTAATTGTGAAATTCATGGCCCTACCACCCCCGGGGCACCACAGGTGGGGCAAGATATGCAAGAAAAAAAGCCAAATTTTCAAAAATCTTCTTCTCTACTCCCATACATGTGAGGAAAAAACTGGTTGCATGGTCATGATGTCCATGAAGCCCTCTACCAAAATTGTGAAATTCATGGCCTCCAGACCAGGGGTTCAGGCTTTGGGGTGGGGCAAATATTACTATTTAGTAAAAATGTATTGAATCTTAAAAAAAGAAAATCTTCTTCTCTACACCCATATAAATTTGTTAAAAACTAAATGCATAATTATGATGTCCATGAAGCCCTCTACCAAAATTGTGAAATTCATGACCCCTGCGTCAGGGGCTCAGGCCCTAGGGTGGGGCCAATATGGCCATATAGTAAAAATGTATTAAATCTTTAAAAAACATTCTTCTTTACACCCACACATGTTGGCAAAAAACTGAATACATTGTTATGATGTCCACTTACTCCTCTACCAAAATTGTGAAATTCATAGCTCCTGGGTCAGGTGTTCAGGACCGGGGGGGGGGGGGGGGCAATATAGTGTTAATGCATATTATGTTTAAAAATCTTTAAAAAAAATTTAAATTTCATGTCCCCTGTAGTATGGGTTTTGACTCTAGGGCAGTGCCAAAATGGATGTATTGGTGTTAATGCACATACTGTTTAAAAATTATCTTCTCTACTCCCACACACCGGAATGGAAAACTGAATTCATGATTTTGTAGACCAGATCTTAAAGTTTCTCACCAAAATTATAGGTTTCATAGTTCTTTTTGAAAGATTTCAGGCAGGGAGGTGGTCGTCATTTACAAATTTATAATTTTTCTACTACAGAATGAAACCTAATTAAATAATTGCATTTATTACCTAATCAAAGGGATTTTGTTGTTTTATTATAAATGAAATATTTGCGTCTATTTTGAACTGCCGGTCAATAGACTGCGATCTATTAGACGGCCGGTCAATAGACTGCGATCTATCGGACCGCCGGTCAATAGACTTCGATCTATTGAACCGCCAGTCAATAGACTGCGATCTATTGGACCGGCAACGTATTTCATAACGCGGGTATGTTAATGTTACATCCTTTCGATAGTTCTCAGGGAATGTATATTCCTTTACATAGACTCTGTTTTTAGTACATGTATTTGGTGAAACCAAATTCAAAGTTATTAAAATGGAGTGTCAAATAATCAACAGTTTTAAAGCCTCATATAAGGTAAAAGACTACATGTATTTAAAATCTAATGGGTTGAAGACTCCCCCTTCTTTGTGTAAACTAATATTAAATTGAGATGTAATCATGTTGTAATGCATGCAACAAGTTTTTTGCATATAAAAGATGAAAAAAAAATCTTAGTATATTGCATAATGGCACGAAAACCATCTGCAAAACTGTAAACCCCGAAAACTAAAAAAGAAAATAGGTAATAAAACAATTATTTAATGCTTGAACAGTCAATAGACCAGAATTTTTTCCCTTGGTGCAGGGAACAGCTCAGTATGATCTATTGCCCTCGGCCGCTGGCCTCGGGCAATAGATCATACTGAGCTGTTCCCTGCACCTCGGGAAAAATATTTGGGTGTATTGACTGCTCAAGCATTAAATAATTGTATAATATGAGACTCTTCGACATGTTTGTGTATGTGTTGTATGCTCCTCAGGTGACCGTTAAGGCCAATTGGCCTCTTGTTTGAAATTCCAAAAAAAATCTACAATCAAAGGTCTATACCATTCAATAGATGGTTTTTTTTTATTATCATCAGTGGATCTTTTTCATCATTCTGAGTAAACTACACCCTTAACTAAAATTGAAGATATCAGTCGAAATATAAGTAAAGGCAAGATTTGAGGTTGGGGCAAGGATGCATTGTCATATTTTATATTTAAGTTTTTTTTGTAGGGGCTAAGGTATAGATAGGTATAAAGCTTTATTAAATGCATGAGATTCAAATAGTGTATCAGTGAACCATAGTGTACTGGTTATGGTATTGTCAGCCGTCACGGCTTAAGGTTGTCGACCACATGTTTAACAATAAGTTAAATTGATCAAAAAAGTCCTTTGTCATTACCGTATCATGTATTAAGGGTTGTATGCATATTTAACGAAAATATAAACATTTAAAAATGTCAGCCTATACACATGAAAACAAAACCCTATTATTTAGTTCAGTAACTTTGTGAATTATTTATCATCTAAAAGAAAGAAATGTACAAAGGAATCGATAAATCCGATGCAACTTCATGACAACTGTTTTGCTAACATTTGAAAGTATTTATAACACACATATATATTTAAAGAGGCATGGTCACGATTTTTGTCAAATATTACTTGTCTGTTTTTATTATAAATTTTGTGAATTTTTTATCATCTAAAAGAAAGAAATGAACAAAGGAATCGATAAAGCCGATGCAACTTCATGACAACTGTTTTGCTAACATTTGAAAGTATTTATAACACACATATATATTTAAAGAGGCATGGTCACGATTTTTGTCAAATATTACTTGTCTGTTTTTATTATTAATTTTGTGAATTTTTTATCATCTAAAAGAAAGAAATGAACAAAGGAATCGATAAAGCTGATGCAACTTCATGACAACTGTTCTGCTTATCATTTGAAAATATGTATAACACATATATATTTAAAGAGGCATGGTCACGATTTATGTTAAATATTACTTTTCTGTTTTTATTATTTACAATTCTTACAGAATATATTTCTAATGATCAAATAAAACGTTAAAGTCATTGGTAGAGTTATAACTAAAGCAAGATACATGGCTAACAATCATAATTTTTCATCTTTTAAAGACCATGTTCACTATTTCGATCAAGTTTTTTTTCTGTTTTTGCTATTCACAGTGCTTTTCAAATGCATTTTAATGATCAAATGAAATTTAGGAGACAGTCGTAGAGTTATATGCAAGATACCGGTCTCCCAATTTTTTCGCATGTAAGCAATGTTCGTGCCTTTTTTGGTTCACATAGGTTCAATATACCAGTAAACATTCTTTTCAAACTGAATTTTCTTTCTTATTCATTTTAAGCACAAAAAGCAATTCCTTACGTTTGACACATTTATTTTGTGTCTTAACAAAGCAGAGTACAGATCGAGTACGCACGCTTTCGCGCAGCGTTTTATTGAATTGTGACGTCATGTTTTTGCTTGGTTGACGCCATTATGTGATAGTTTCATCTGCAGATATTCAGCGAAATTGGTTGAAAATAGCTCGTTTGATGCGTAAATTGATATTATTTTGTGAAATAAACATAATTGTCTCGAAGTATAAGCTATATTTGGGCTCGGGTCGAAAACTTGAAGAGGGTTCAGCAAGCCTAGCAACCTGACTAAATAAAGCTTAAGTCATATATTTCAAGACAGTAACCATGTATTTTATATTAATGACCCTTAATATGTGATGTTATATATTTGATATTGCTTAAATTTGTCTGAATGTTTTAATAATACTATAAAGATCACCATTTCCACCTTTGTCAGATAAAAAAATATCCACTATCTGACATATCTGGGAAATTTAGCATACAAAACAACAACTTTGATAAGACCCCTGGAACAAACCAGGAGGTAAAAGCGTTTTTTATTTGACCATTTTATGCCTTTTAGCAATAACTTTAATATGCAGAACAGAAAAGAAATCCCTAGGGCAGAAATTAAAAAAAATATATATATAAAATGTCCAAAATTGATACAGTTCAAGCAAAATCCAACAGGGTCCTATGTTAAATTAACAAACTTTGAAATGACCCCTTAAACAAACGGTGTGGTAAATGTCTTACTTTATTTATCTTAAAAAGATAATTATATCAGTAGAAATTCATGTAAAAAAAAATTATTCAAAAATCTAGGGCAAAGGAACAAATTAGACCCGGCCTTGTTAAACTGGAATTTGATCATCATTCATTTGTTTACATAATAAAGAATAGTAAGCTCTGTACCTCGCTAATAACTCAACGAATGGCACTAAAAATCTCGGTTTCCAATTAAACATGCCGAACAAAAGCATTGTAAACATAAAAATTAGAAAAATAACATTGGGTTAAAATTATGACCATGCCCCTATACACTCAAACTTGATACAAAAGACACATTGTAATAACGAGTACTAAAAAATGATTACTAAACATTGTCAACTTTCTTCTTATCATGGCACATGTTTGTCAATCAAAAGTTGCGAAATAATACCAAAATGTCGAAAACAGTTATAATTTCATTGTTTTTAAGTTCTATGAATACCAGTATTTGAAAATAAAACTATAAAAAGCTCCAGTCTTACAAATAAAGAGAAAAAGGTTATTTGTTTTTCTTTATTTTAATTAAACAATTGTTTCATGAATTTATAATCTGAAAAAGCAGTGTTGTACAAAAAAGTCAATGGAGCCCGATGCAAATCGATGATAAGTTTCACGCTTTATCATGAAATGTAAATTATTTATAACAGATGTATATTTAAACTCATGTTTGTTACAACAGACAAATGATGATAACGTTATCGATAGAGGAGTACTAAAATACTTATCTACCAATGTAGGGTCGACTGAATGTAAAAAAAGGAAGATGAAATTGCTGAAAATTACAGGGTTTCTTCTTATTTTAAATTCACATATTTGCCAATCTAAAGCAGGTGAAAGTCCCTTTGAACATGGGAAAAAGTTACCTGTGGTACCTTTTATGGTGTTAGACAACTTCGGGATGAAGATGTGTCTCAAAGAATGTGAAGCAATTTCTTTGTGCTATTCCATAAACTTTTATCGTAAACTTTTGAAATGTGAATTAAACAGCGTTGGACAGAACGAATCCCTTTCCTTGATCACCGACCAAGATTATGTTTATTCTGAGATATTTCACCCGGTATGTATTGTATTTACTCATGCATAGAGTGACTACAGGTTTGCTTTCTTTTTCAGTTTTTTCTTTAATTCCAAATTATTTTTGGTCGCTTTTTTTAAAAAATGTTATAGATGATCTTCATAGGTAAAGTAATAGCAATATTTATCCTGTTTTGCATTTATATAAATGTGTCGCAAATGCATTTTTCCGAGATTCGTGGAAGGTTAATTTAAAATCTTCAGAAAAGGAAAAAACTGTAAAACTAAATGAATTTACACTTAAATAGAATGTTTGTTTCAAATCAGCAAGAGATCACTAGATTATGAAAGATAGAATGGTGCATATGGAACGTGTAATCAAATAAGCCGGAAAAAGAAGGTGTAGGGAGAATATGCTTTTTAAAATTTGATTAACTATAAAATATGAACACCTCTTGGTCCGCCTTTTAGAGGCCAAATACTTTAACCCCATAGCTATTTCGATATGGTGGAGTTCAAACAAATCAATCGTACAAAAAAAATTTCGCAAAAGATTTGAATCGCCGTTAGGTGACATTTAAGCTTTAAATCAATATTTTTAAAGATATAACGCGCGCTACTTAATTTGTATGCAGAGACTGCTGCAGTTATGAAACTACTTCATTTTTTTTAAAAAATGATTTAATGCTTATACTTTTATTTTTTTCTTACTTCTTGCGCTGTATGCAGATGTGATTTATACTTTCAAAATATTATTTAATCCTAAGGGTAAGTTCATATAAATGGAACAGCCACTGTATCAAACACAAGCGTGAATTTTGATTTCGCGGCTATGTTAAGGCTGCACGATTAATTCATAGGTCCGACTCGTCTCCCGATGCCCCGCCCACCTTAGTAACTGTTACTAAGTCCCACATTATGGCGATGCCGGGTACATCAGCGAATGTCGCGACTGACAGCCTGAAGTCTATTCCAGATGATTTGTGTGTGAAATATTTGCCAAATAGCTCAAATTTGTCAGAAAAAGTCTTGCAAAAGGGTTTAAATTACTTTACGCAAGGGTACATTCATGATATTAAGATTTTTAACTCCGATGAGTCCGTGCAAGCCGCAGCACGATGCTGGAGATCGATGCAGGGATTGATTTTTCCGCATCGACTTCATTTGGAAATCAAATATGATTCAATCAACAAGTCACATTGTTCCTGTAAAGTTGGGTATGTGTTCAATATAAATTACAAGTACTACTCACTTTTTACGTATTTCACAAGGACATTATGCAAATGAAACGGCAGTTGTGTATTGAAAAAAATGTAAACATTACTGTAGTGACGCAATCTTTTACGACAGATGTTGCAAGAGTTATGGATGAAAAACTCATTTAATGTAATACAGCATAATAAAACAATTTATTGTCTCATTTCGTAATTCATTTCCTGATTCGAGTGTGCAATTTTTAGTAAATATATTACCGAATTTATTGTGATAAGGTCATGATTTTAAACAGAAACAGTTGACTAATCCAGTTTTTTTTAATTGTTGCCAAAGCATTTTTTGTAGACAAATCATGCATAATTTTTTATAGACATTGACAAATATTCATGCTAGTCTGATATATTTTCTTACAGCTTAAATGGTCACTGCTATCATATAATTTGCCTTATAAAAAGTTTGCAGGGATTCAAACTTCATAACTTTTCCAATGTACCCGAACAGCAAAGCTGTACAAGTATACCACAGCAGTGGCATGTGCCCAGGGGTTCTAAAATTAAGCCTGATCCAATTAACCATTTAGTGGTGGCAAGGCCCACAGAATCCCGAAAAAGAAAACATGTCACATGCCAGATTGACTTAGATTAAGAGTATGTGAAATCCTAGATAATTTTTTTTTCTGTTCTTGGCCATTGCATTTTACACTTGTTTACATGTACAGCAAAACTCGAATATAACGAACACGGATATAGCAAATTTACGGCTATAAAGAATTATTATTCATGTCCCGGCAAAATTCTTATATAAACCTATAGAAAATTGATGTATATAACGAACACGGCTATAACGAATTTACGGCTATAACGAAGTAATTTAAAGACCCCCGCTGGTAAAATTTTAACCTATTTTATCAGTTTTATAACGAACTTTTTCCATTTCAAATTCCATTGAAGAAACATGCAATTTAAAGATGCATATATAAAATACTCAAATTCAAATAGTATACGGAATGTTTTTAAAAATTGAAATGAAATGGTTATATTGACATTTTTTGTAAATGACGGTAATACTAATTTTATAACAAACGATAGTTTAGAAAACTGTAAGCCGGAAAAAACCCTTAATTATTTTATAACGAATTCGTTATAAACTTATAGCGAATTACAGCTATAACGAAGTTTTTTCTATGGTCCCTTGAAATTCGTTATAAGTTTTGCTGTAGATACAATTCAAGATATTGTAAAACAATATATATACATATTAAGTTGAATGATAAGTTTTCATTATAAGATAAAAAAACAAACAAATATTGATTCATTTATTATATTTTAATAATAAACTTCTCAAAGTGTCCACAACTGACATAATGCAGCTGAGTATGTTAAAGGGAATCCCTCTAGAGTATACAATATCAGCAGATCACCCACTTGTAAACATCCCCCTTGGTGATGTGCAGATAGGCTCAATATTGTCATATCAGGTACAAAAATTATCACATAAACATATGTATTGACATATTACACAGATTACAGAATTGGAGCATCACCTGTACAAGACTATCAATATCATGTTATTATACAGTATTATATAATATATAAGCTACCCCAGACGTCTTCTCATTGGATAAAAACTGCTCTTTATACATATGAAGCATTCAGTTTCTTCAACACTTCTAACAGAAAGATGGTCACAATTTGATTTTTTTTCTGTAAAGATTTCAATAAATAAATAATGTTATTTACTACAATTTTTACTGTCTGTGACAAACACATCATGGAATAAAGTCAAGTGACAACATACGGACCAAATGTTGTTATTGTTTTGAAATAACGATGTAGGAATGCGAACAGAAAGCATTTTGTAAGTTTTAACCTTTGCTATAAGTCTTTCAATGTGCAAACGATGTTTTTCAATCTTCTCAGTAAGCAGAGTGTCTGAGACTGACATCTGGGATGTAGATGAAGCCATTGGTGGAATATTCAATACCAAATTTAAATTACTTAATTCCTCTCTAATAGTAAACCCTTTAACAGCCATAATAGCATCCCCATCTTTTACGTAACCTTCTAATTTAAGTGATTCAAGAACATTGTTAAATCCAGACTGTTTACAATTTTGTTTATCTGATATACATCCTGTAAACAATTCAGATGCAAAAATCACTGAACCATTTTGATCACAACCAATTAAAGCTTTCAAAGTAGTACTAGATTTATAATCACTGTAAAGCTGACTTTGCAAACCAAGTGCACATGGTGCTTGTGTTCTAAATTCAGTACCATCAATTATTACCAAAGTAGTAGGGTAATCATTTTTGAAATCTTAAGGCATGTTATTAATAATTACATCACGATGAGGCCAACTTATAATACATCAATGAAATCCATGTATTAAATACAATTCAAGATGACTGCAGTGATAGGTTGAACCTAACTGACCAATCTTTCAAACCAAAGTTATGTCTCAGTCTACATAAAGTTAAAAAGAGTCCATCTTGCAGTGACAACATTTTAATGTCTTTTCGACCTTTTTCATAATTTACTGATGATCCATCAGAGACTAAAAATGCCAAAAGACCAGCAAATCTTTTATATACAATGCCAGTGTTATATTTGAACAAATTTTTCAATTTTTCCTCTCTTCTTATCACTTCTTCGACTCCAAACGATGGCTTTTGATCGTCAGATGATAGATTGTCTTTAAAATCCTTCATTTCCTCTTTCAGAGTGCAGATTGTAGCTTCGTACTGCTTCTCTTTCTCTCTTAACACGTGTAGCTCAGTGGCCATTGCAAACATCTCAAATGGAGAAATCCCTAAAAAAATAAAAGATTAATTTCAATCTGATACTTACTTACACTTATTTCAGTTTTATACAGAGTGGAGTTTTTTTTCCAGACGAATAACATTAAGGAGGTTGAGCCACCCATCTCATATGGTTATGGCAATACTGATGTATTCCACCCAGCCCCTTTACCATTGCCACAAGAGTACATGTATATGGATTTGAATATGAAATACAAAGATTGTGATCCCATTAAAATTGAATAGCATACACGAGAACATAGTGATTCAGCACAATGGTTCAATGAAAGAAAGAATCGTTTGACTGCATCTAATTTTGGGAAAATTTTGCAAAGAAAGTCGACCCCTAATGAAAACTTTCTGGGAAGCATATTAAACATGTAAAAGATTTCCGCTCCTTCCTTAGAATATGGTAAAATCCACGAAAGGGATGCAAAATCTAAATACTTAAATGACTTTCCAGCTAGGCACATCCACACCTGTGGGCTAGTTATTAACAAGGAGTTTGCCCTTTAGGGGCAACTCCCGATGGTAAAGTGTGCGACAATGGTCACTGCGGTCTTATCGAAATAAAATGTTCATATTCTGCTAGGAATATGACAATTGCGGAAGCATGCGAGAAAGAGCGAGAATTCATTTTGTGTAAAAACAATGAAATCACATTGAAAAAAAATCATGCACATTATGCACAAATTCAGGGCCAACTCAAGATCACAGGTTGTGAATTTTGTAATTTTGTTGTTTTCACACAGAAAGATATCTTTGTGGAGAGAATACAGCCCGACCTTCCGTTTATGACCACTATGCTGGAAAAATTGTGTGTTTTTTTTCAAAACCTATGCAAAGCCGTTTCTTGCTAAACAAACAGTACAAAATTAAGTTAGGTAACTTGGAAATTTTTGAATGCTTACAAGGTTTTTCTGTTTGTATAGATATGTTGTTACCACTGCTGGTGTTGTTTGATGTTTCAGTTTCTGTTGTTGAGTTCACATCTTCTCCATGTTCTTCTATATCCGTTGTATTATAAAAAATATAAAAAAAAATATGTAGTAAGAAAGATTCTGCTTTTGTCTTGTAATGCCCACAATCAACTAGTTGATTATAATGGCAAATGTAGTGTGCATGAATTTACCAAAATATAAAAGATTAAAATAATAATCATAAATTATGGTACATCACACTACATGTGATCACCTGAGACCTAAAGGTCTCTGGTGTTATTTGCAGCGACTATCTCTGATGGTATGTTTTTTCACCCTTTGATGGTACTAAGGAAATTTATCAAAAAAAAATTATTAATGAAATTGTACACCCGGTACGAGAGTTTTACAGTGTATTACTCAAAGAGTGATAACAAGTTTGCTTTTTTAAACTTATTTAATTCCTATTTTCTTCCCTTCCTTTTTTGATGTAATATTATAGATGACCTTAAAAGTTGAAGAATTAGTAACATTTAATCTGTTTTGAATTTACATAAATATGTCGCCAATGAATTGTCTTTCAGTTATGTGGAAGGTTAATTTAAATTCTTCATATTTTTTTTCCCAAACCAGCAGGAAATCACTCGAGTATAAAAGGTAGAATAGTTCATGTGAAATATTCAATCAAATAAGCTGAAAGAAGGAAGCTGAAGGGAAAATATGATTTCCAAAATTTAAGGGTGTTATTTACTCAGGGTATTAGTTTTCAAATTTGGATCGTTATAAAGTTCAATATAATCGCTAAAATTTGTTCTAAACACAAAATGTATAAATGAAATGAATAATTTTTGACATAGCATTCGATATTTTATTTAATTTTATTATGGAAATAGATTCAAACAAAAATAGACGTTTAGCCAAACAGAGAAAATCGGACTAAATTTTGCAGATTATGTGTTCCGCTTAAACATTTTTGGCAGTACTCTACTATCGAAAGTTAAAATTTTATAATTTAGTCTATAAAATTTTACACATTTTCTGTTGCTTTGCCTCATTTATTCATTAACAAATCGTATGGCACGAGTTGCAAAAATATTGAAAGATGCTTAAAAACCACTAAAAAGACACCAGATCTCAAAATTTAAATCATCGACCTCATCATTCATTTTCTTTTTTGAAAAGTGGGTCAAAAATTGGTAGAAATTTGAAAACTGATAAAGGAAATTCGGAGTGGGAATTTTTTTTAATTGTTGCTGAAATCTTCATGCTTTTATCTATTTAGTGCCACTACCATTCATAAACTGTATTTCATTTTTTAAAGTGTTGTAATATTTTTACAATTAGACATTCTCATTTGTTGTTTAAAATTTATGTGATTTTTCTTGGTTTTTCAAAAAATATTAAATGCCCATTAACCTAAAAAGTAGGTCATTGACTTTTTTTGAAAGTGAAAAATAATACTACAATCAAAGGTCTATAACATACACTAGATGGTTTTTATTTATCATCAATGGGTTTTTTTTTCATTCTGAGTAAACGTCATCCTTAATTTACTATAAAATATGAACACATCGAGACCTGCCTTTCAGAAGCCAAATACTCTGAGCTACTACTGAGCGATTATGATACGGTGGTATTCAAACAAATCAATCGTACAAACACTTTAGCAAACTATTTGAATCGCCGTTACGTGACTTTTAAGCATTGAATCATTTTTTAAAGATAAAACGCGCGTTACTCAATTTGTATGCAAAGACTGTTGCAGTTATAAAACTACTATACCTTTAAAAAAAATGATTTAATGCTTATATAAACATTTTTTCTTACTTCTTGCGATGTCTGCAGATGTGATTTATACCTTTAAAATATTATTTTATACCAAGGGTAACTTCATATAAATGGAACAGCAACCAGTGTGAATTTTGTTTTTTCGGTTGTGACGTTGCATTATACATCGCTCAACGTTTGTGACGTCATAATAAAACTTTGTATTTACCTTTTTAGTACCCTGCATGTGTTACAGTGTTATAACTGCAGTGACTTTCTACACTTTTATGAGAATTTTATGTTAGTATTGTGTTAATAAAAGTATAAGCCTTGATTTAGCTACCATAAATGTAATCTATAGCCCGTTGTTATATTCAAACACGTCAACTTCTAAAGAAAGTAATTTGTGTGTTATAACTATTTTATATTTTGTTTATGCAAAAAGTAATTACGTTCAAAAAGTATTAAATCAATAATCTTGATTCTACTGTAACTTTCTTTTTTTGTTTTTTATTCAACCTAGAAAAACAGAACGTGTGGAACTGCTGTGACCTGTAATCTACAATCCAAGTGTATCCGCACAACGTTCGATCAGTTTGTGTGTATGCCTATCTGTGAGTTTCGTTTTCGGATGCCAATCTCGAATATTCTTTTAATAACTAAAATTGTTGCAATCAGAAAGGTCTAGAAATAGTTTTCAAATTTTGGTTTAGACTGTTTGGTGGCCCAACACACCAAATTATTTTTGATGTATCTAATAATTGTTAAAAAAAAATATTTCTAAAAGACCCATATAAACTTATATTTATTCAGAGGAGGACAAGGGGAAAATGCTCTTTTTGTAAAAAAAGAAAATTGTAATAGAACTATTATTTTGCTATTACAGAATTTATTATTAATATTTTATAATAATGTAAAAGGGGGTCCGATAATCCTTGTTTTTGTAATAATTGACTATTTTATATTAAAAAAGAACAAGAGGTCCAGAGACCTTGAATACCACAAACCCTAGATGAAGCTGTATGAAAGTTTCATGTATGCATTTCAAACTTCATTTTGTAGTCTAAACAAGTTTGAGTCTTCTCTTACTATTATCTCTGAATTCTTAATGTTTACAAACATTTATTCATAAAGGGTGGAGATAAAAGCAGTAGATTTGCCCCAGTCACTCAAGTATCCGACAAAAACTACATTGGATGTTCATATTTGTCCATAAAAGCCATAATCCCTGCCTAATGGGTAACGCTTTTTTAAGTTTTGTTAGAGGGCTTCACGAACATTATAAGCAAGCATAAGTTATATTTCGCACAACTTATATTTGCAAATGAAAATATTACAAAATATTATACTTTTTTCAATATTTGATCATAATTGCCCTATGCAAGGGTATGAACACCTCAAACCTTACCAGGGGTCATCATATTTTGGGTAGAGGGCATCACGAAAACAAAACCAATCTTTTAGTTTATCTCCCCTTGTTGTTGGAGTAGAAAAAATAGTTCTTCAGAATTTAACACATTATAACTATAAGGCCAAATAGCCCCGCTTTGTTGCCTTAAAACCTTGACCAAGGTGGCATTAACTTCATAATAAGGATAGATCACAGAAAAAAAAATGCAATTGTAAAGTCTTCCAAATGGTGCAATGCCATTATTCAAAGTTAGGACTACTAATTATAACATGGGTCAAACGCATATAAAAATCAAAAATTATATCTAGTTCAGGAGATTCGTGATTGCTCTTCAGGGTTCATATCCTACATTCATGTAATGCCCAGTGACACAAAATCAAAAACAAAAACTAAAAATGTGTAATTAATTTCAATTTCTTATTGTTTTATTTACGTGCTAATTTTGTAAAGAATACTTGATACATGCTTCGTGAAAAATAGTAGCAATGAAGGTCATCAACATTAAAGAGCTAAAACGATCACATTACACGCGCTTTTAGGCAGAAGGGTAAACACTTTTATAAAAAGGGGCATGGTCACGATTTTGTCAAATACTATTTGTAGGTTTTTATTATTTACAATGCTTTAGAAATGCATTTCTAATGATCAAATGAAATTTGAGAGTCATTCGTAGAGTTATAAGCAAGATACAGGCCTCACATTTCTTTGTCATGTTAACAAGGTTCGTGCCTTGTTTTTGTTTACATAGGTTCAATATACCAGTAAAAATCTTTTTCCAGCTTATTTGTCTATCTATTATTTTAAGCATAGATAAACAGTTTCTAACGTTTAGCAAATTTATTTTAGGTTTACACCTGAAATTTTTACTTCAACGTTTAAATGTAAACAAACGCTCTGTTTACATAGCGAAGAATTTCAAGCTCAGTAACTCACTTATAACTCAACAAATGTTATTCAAATTTTGATTGCCTATTAAAAATGCCTTTCTGAAGCATTGTAAAATTTTAAAATTGGAAAAAAAAATTTTGACCGAAATCGTGAGCATGCCCCCTTAATGTATTTTGAAGTATGTTATTTTTCTAATATACTTTTGGAGATAATATTGATACGACAAAAGAAAGTGATATACCTTAACATTTGTAACGGAGTATTCGGAGCTTTGACACTTTTGAGCTCAACTCAGCTTCTCTGATCAAAAGTTGTTGTAAACCTTTATAAATTTTCATATTCTTTCCCAAAACCCCTAGGTCGATTTCAACTTCGCACAACGCATTTTTGGTTAAAAAATTCAATTTTGTTATAACTAAGGGCCACTCCCTCAAAAAGGGGAGATAATTTAAATGACTGAAATCAGTTTTTAAAAAAAAATCTTTAATGCCATTTGGCAACAAAAAATTGAACCTTGTGGTTAAGCATCATCTGGTAGTGAACATTCAATTTTGTTCGATTCTACATCCCCAGGTGGGGAATAGGGTCACTTCTGGGGAGTCGAATTTTTACATAAGAATATATAGAGACAATCTTTTAGAACCTTCTTTTCAAAATCTGTAAATCTAGGTCTGTTCAAATAATCAACCCAGAGGTAGGGTGGGGCCACAATGGAGTGAATTAATGCAAAAAAAATCAAATCATCTACAATCTTATACTCTAACACCACATGGCCAGAAAAGCCGAATCTTGTGTGGAGGTATTCTAATTTGTTGTAAATCTAAGTTTGTTCGAATCATCAACCCAGAGATGAGATAGAGTGGGGCCACAATGGAGTGAATTAATGCAAAAAAACCGGTAAAATCTTCTTTTTAACTAAAACAACGAAATGAGCCCAACGTTCATCTTCAGAATATGTTTAGAAAAATGTGAAAGTTTACTATATATTCTCTACTTGAGCTTTTGTTGTTTTCCTTTTTTTAAGTTTGTGTTGACCCTGTACCAGAAATTCCAAATGCATACATCGCTCAAAAGACGTTCTCCCCACCATCAGTGACATACGGCTGTAGTTCTGGATACACCGGAGTAGGAAACAACACTTCCATCTGTGTGCCTGGCAAGATGTGGAAAACACCAGTCTATAGCTGTGTACCAGATGATTTTGCAAAAGGTTTTTTTAAAATGGTTACTTGAGATTTTAATTTCGACGTAGCACTTCGCCAAACCATCCGTAATACCAGATGTCAAAAGGACCACTTGTATATAACAAAAGAATTGACCTAATGGGGAGATTGATTTCCCGGAAATAATCAAATTTCAAAATTAAAGTTCAATAGATATTTTCTACGGTACATATGTATAAATTTTTCGAATTTTTATTTAGAACCTAGCACATTGCGCTTGTAATTTCTAAATTAACCATCAAAGTTTGCTAGAACATCATTTTTGTAGTAAAACGGTCTATTTCTGCATGACTTTGGCCTAAAGCCCATCAAAGCAGGCTTGCTCCTAAAAAGCACAAGATATTCTGATAGGTTTTGATCAAAAGAATAAATTAAGATTGTTTAGGGGCACCCTGCCCTGAGGTCGAAATATGCAAAAACCTACAAAAAGTTTTACAATTATTTGTTTCGATAAAGTAGTCTAAATATATATGTTACACCTGTAAGGTTTGAATAGCCCAATTGGTTTCACCGCTGTTACTTACCGCATATCAAACGGTTTTTTGGGGTGTTTCTGGGTTCGATTCAAACTGCTGGCATGATTTTTCTTCTTTTTTAAGTTATCGTTTTGGATAAACACCCTTTTTTATTGTGCATTTTGTATTTTACTTCGATTTTCTTGCTTTAATGCACGTTTGCTTTACAAATTTAAACCTGACGTGAATTCATAGAAGCATTTGGTCGCCATATTAGTTTCGATCGCTCCTCTACCGCCACTTGGGTATATATACCAGTTGAGAAAGTTACGGTCGGTTGTTTTCCGATCGAGGCATTCAGACTTCTAAATGTGTGAACTACACATTGTAGTAAAATGTTTGCAATAGAGAATAATGGAAACAACAATTAATGAAATACAAAATATATTTATTCTTTGAAAGAATTTCCAACGAATCCGTATTATTTTGCACAGACAGTGCTGCATTACTTGGCATGCACATCGAACACGTGTGCTGTTCATACAGAGTGCATAACGTCTGCATCTTTTTGAAAACACCGGTCTACAATTTTCGAGGAATTTCTTAAGTATCTGTGCATGGATTTTAGTCTGTATTATTTCGTCGTTTATTGGATATACCTTACCAGTGCAGTGGTTGTTATATTATTTTTGTTCAAAACGCTTTCTACACGTCTACTCGTCCAAGATAACGTGTTCGGGTGTATGAAATACCTGAATGCGTTTAAGCATGAACAATGCTCTCGGCCTTATATAGGGGGTGTGTAGCAATGAGCAGAACAATAGAGATCGACAACTGATATGGTGGTAGTCGGAGATAACAGGGAAATAATGCGTATTTATGAATTCATGTCAGCTTTAAGTCGTTTATGAAAAATTATGTACTAAACTGAAAGCTATCAACCGTAACTATACATTAGTGTATGTAGCGCGCTTTATTTGAAGAAAAGAATCATTCACTCTATGTTACTCGAGACAGGTGCCACGTAAAAAAACAAAGCAAATCATGTTGCGTTTGCCTTTCCAGATCATCTATAGGAAATGGTTCACTTGTGGGAGAAGTACTGCAAAGTAGATGCAGTTCGTTCTTTGCGAAGAACATGTGCATTTGTAACATTTAGTGTTGATACGAATCTGTTGAATATTTTTCTGATTATCATGGTCAAAACTGAATGAGATATTAGGAATTAACCGATTTTAACGTCATTTTGGATACGGCATATGTGAGAGATTAATTTTTTGTAATTCTGACTATATGCGGGAATAAAGTAAAATAGCACATTAATCATTTTTTAAAACATATTGTGTCATTGTTTTCAATAGAACAAAAGAAAATTGGTGCATAAAACGACCTCAGAAATCGCGTCACTCGCGACTTTCGATAGTGGCTAATATGTCCTTGGTTGTAAAAAAAAAACGCATATAAAGAACATATATCGTATTATAGAAAGTATACTGGAAATAAAATTTAGAAATAAAGTAATGAATGGGTCCCTAACCCAAAATGCTCGGACAACGACTGTTAAACTTTCTTTTAATCACTATACATTATGAGAACTAGAACCTAAGAGTTTACTGTGCTTGGCCTAAAATTTCAGACGTGGAACAGAAAACGATATTTTTTGTAAAGATAGAAACTAATACCGTCCCTATAGCTCATTTCTTTTGTTGAAAAACCAGTGATCCTATATATCACGGAATAATTTACATTGAACAAAGTTTATTTACCGCGTTTAATAATTTACCGTAACAAGGTACCACAACAATTGTATTTTATTGATTTTTGAAACGAAGCCCTCGTCATACGCTTTTAAATTGAATTATAGATTCACCAAATCGCACAAATATAGAGAAATATTTCAATAAAATCGTTAAATTTTGGCGCTTCTTTAATCTTCTGTTTTCAAATATCGGTACTTTAAGAGAGCAGTTCCAGATTTTGACGTGTGTTGCAATTCATTCAATTTAATATAATTCATTTGGAATTATCGGAAAGGAGTAATAATAAAATGGGAATATTACTTTTAACATTTTTAGGATAGATAACTCTCAAGTTTAAAGAATGTTTACATCCATATCAGAAAGACAGTACGAAAAAATGAACTTTGTCTTTTAATAGTCTAAAACGGGAAATACAAAATCATCTGAAATCCTAGTAAGAAAGACCTAATATTATTATCAATTGTATTATTTGGGAGGGAAAGTGTGTATTATAATGTAAATTAAACAGAATTATTTCAGAAGAATTAAGTTCTAATTGAAGTCATATGGCTTTATCTTATCTTCTGAATCCACTGAACTTGGCGGTGAGTCATAGACTAGATGAAGTACCATTAAGCGAACCAATGTCTACTGCCACTGTGTAACTGAGATAATGTCCCCTCTAAGGACTCAACACTGTAAACAGCGTTTATTTACAACAGTGCGTATCAGTTACTGGCCTAACAACAAAACCCAATGAGCCGATATATATATCTAGTATATTTTTTAACAGATCTTTGATTTATTGTACTATGTGTTTCTTAGGAAATTCATAATAGAAAATTTGATAGCTCTAATTTATAGGGGAGGGGGGGGGGGGGTTAATATGTGTACCCAGTTTTTCTTTAACTCTAAAATCATCATTTTATAATGGTAATATTGTAGAATACCCAACTCTAGCAGTCTTTGAGGTGTTCCAAATTTGAAATACATTGTTAATTCAGATTGCGTTTATGGAGGAATACACAGCTTCGGTGGGAAAATGTACTGTTTTGTTGAGCATTACATCACCTGGACAGCGGCAAAGGTTTGTTTTTGATATTTTATTTGACAGATATAAAAAGGGGGTATATGTGTTTATCATAATGGTAGTTTTGTCTCTTCGCTCACTGTAGGATTAATACAGGATTATTAATGTAGCGTACAAATGCACTAGAGTATCGGTTTTACGTTTTAGACATACAAAGACCGTGGAATGTTACTACTTGTATTAACATAATACTCAGGAAAATGAAACAAACAATACTGTTCAACTTACAGATTTTCTGGCGTTTCACAAATAAACGACATATTAATATTTATTTGATAATAAGTGTTAACCCATGTCTGTAAGTCCAACCAGCTAAGACTGAATAGAAAATTTAAAGGATATTGTTTGTTTTTTTAAACTGGTGCAACAAACTAGGAAATATACAGTGATACTTTGTCACTCAACCCTCCAGTGGAGTCATCCCTGACACGTATTATACTATCAAATAAACTAACGAATATAACACCTACTGTAAACTTTTCTACATTAAAAAAGACGACATATGGGAAGAATTGCAGAATATAAATCTTCCGATGATTCGATAAAAAAAAAAACTTCCATTCACTTATATGGTCATGTATGTACAATAGTTTATTTTTTTTTTTAAATTCTGTTTAGACCTTTATAGTAACTTTTATGCTGCGAAAATTTTCGGTTGAGAAAGAATATTCTTATCACTTTAACGCCAACCGCTACATCATTTTTAGTCTTCGCTTCTTAAGAATTAATGTTGTAAATACAACGGTCAGTTATTTTAATGTTTCTTCTTTTTAAAGGACTATTGTCATGGACATACTTGGCATTTGGTGGAAATAGAAAGTGCTGAGGAGCAAAGTCGGATAATTTCACTAAGTAAAAGTAATCTATCTTTTTTCTCCTTTTATTTCATTCATATTTTTCTTCTAAGTTCCTCTTGTTACTATTAATCATTGGACCAATATAAACTTAACTTATTACAAAGCATTATTAAGTTATTCAAATGGGTAGGACTGGGGCCTAAATGGGGGGTGAATGTTGACATAAAAAGATAGAATAACCGTTTAAAATATTCTTCTAAAAACCATTTTCCAAATTAAGCTGTGTGGAAACATTCTCAGGTAGTGTAAATTTAAGCTCTAGGTTTTTTTTTTTCAAATGAAGATTCCCAGCAAAAATATCGATCCAATATCAAAAAAAGGATAAAAATCATTAAACATCGTGTAAAACCCCAAGCTGTTTCCTGTTTTAAAGCATCCTCATGTTGTGTAGACTCATGTTTATTCAAATCATAATCTCCTCGGGGATAGGACCAGGCTATAAAGTGGAGGAGAGGATAGACATAAATGTATGAATATATAGAAAAATTCTTCTACTTGAAAACCATTCAGCCAAAAATGCCGAAACTCGTGGAAAACCACAGGATATGGAAATTAATATTTAGTTAAAAAAATTAGTCCGAGTATTATTGAGTAGTGTGGGGGCTAAATGGGTGTGGGGTGGGGTTGATTAAAAATAGAGTAAGATCTTCTCACTAATACTAAATCAACAAAAGGGATCTGAAGTTTACCATAAAATATGTGGATAAAAGTGTACTTTATTGTCCAGATATTTTGAATTTGATATTAAATGTTAAAACATGATATAAACAGCTATTGCAATTGTTGTTCAGGTGAGTGATGTCGCCTCTGATCTCGTCTTTTGTATAGAGCTCTTTACTCTAAATGAGAAAATATTGTTTAACTCTGGCCATGACCATCACATCCCCACATTTTTCCGTAGTTCTGATAAAAACTAACGACTAGTACACGTTAATGCATACCAATACCGATATTAATCTTTTAAACCTTTTGTTAAGATCATTTTAATGTGAGAATTATTCATAGATTACGACTTATGTTTATCCCCCCAAAATGCAGAATATACGTAACTCTTACAAGTATGCAACACAAAGAATATATGTAGGTACAAAAATGATGAAAATTTGGAAGGCTGAATATTTCAGAATTGTTTAAGTTTTTTTTTTTGCGAAATCCTGTTACTTACATGTCCATGCTATAATTTATTTACAACATTTTTTACGATTGGAATACTTTACTTTATACTGAATAATTTAGTATTGAATGTTAATATTCTCTCATAATTTGAAGTGCTAAGTATCAAATGCAGCAAATATGATATGCAGTACTTTTGAACTTCCTGAAACAGTATAGCTGTTATTACAACACAGATAAACTTTCGAAATAATATTACACAAAATAATAGCTATTTAAAAGGAGGGTATGTGTGTATTAAATGTAATTCATCATAGGAAGAATCTGTGATCGAATTTTATTGCAAACGCTTCATTTGCAAGGTATTTGAATATTTTTCATTAAATGAACACATTTCACTTATATGAATACATGTAAGTTGTCAATCAATAACAATTAAACTCATGATAAACGCCAATCACAAGTGTTGTTGAAACACAAGAAAAAATATAATGGAGTTTGAAAACAACAGTCGGTCTCTTAAACATTTAAATGCATTTTTATTTTAAGTAAATTAAGCTTCTAACATAGCAGTTTTGTTAAATTATGCAGACCGTAACTCCTACATAACAGTAAAAAAAAAAACGTATAGCAAGTGATTCCAATCAAACTCATTTTGATAAACACTTTTCATTATTTACCGTCTTAACAGCGCTGCACATTTTTTTTTCTCGAAGAATAAATGACAAAATTGTTTCAATTCAAGAAGGTTAACAATGCTTTATTACACCAGTTCCAGATTATGGAGTCTATTGGATTGGTTTGGCAGATCAGGAAAATGAAGGAACGTGGCTCTGGTCTCACTCGCGAAGTGCCCCTCAAAATCCACTGTGGAATCCTGGACAACCGAACGGGGGAACCATTGAAAATTGTGTGGTGTTGACTTACAATGGTTGGAGTGACCTTACATGCTCTGACAAGTATATCCCTATCTGTGAAAAAGTAATACACAACTAAGGTCATGAAGAAAAGAGGGTGTTTGACTCACAATTCAGATACTTTACACCATTAATTTTGGTGTGCATAAATGCAAGACTGTAAGCAATTTTATGCAAAGAAAGTGAGCGCACAAGATTGTAAGTTTGCAGGAATCCTCGACACGAATCAATTGGGATTTAAAAGTCTATAACCCTGAAAGGCTATGTACAGGTTTCAACAAAAATATATTATGTTGAGAGTCGAAGTACATGGCTATTCCGGTTATTAAAGATCTCACAAAGCTTTCAAAAATGGCAATGAGAGGTAAACCGATAACTAGTTGGAAATGTTAATGCAAACATATTTTAATGAACTTATATTGTGTATATCCTAAAAAACTAGTAATAAGAAAAAATTGTTTTAATAGTGTTCATACAGCAGATCTAGAAATCAAAAACAACAAATTAAAATATACCGGTATATTATAATTTAACATCATGTTATAATAACAAACATTTAAAACAACTCTGAATGTCTGTATTCACTAATCCAGGACGAAACCACTGAGCCATGCGAGACTTGTCAATATACATGATATATGCTCTATAAAGTACTCTTTGAAACAACACTGTCATATCAATGGACTTAGTTTTTTATCCTTCAAAAAATAAATTGAAAAAGTACAAAATTAGTCATCTCTGGGTCATATCTCCATCTTTTGTTAAAAAGCGACATTTTTAATGTTGAAATATGTTATCTTTACACGTTTCAAATTTGTGGAGAGAAGACCCAGAGACAACAAAATCATTGAAAAACAGCTGTAAATAAGTAGGATTTTGCATGAATTGCATCGTGTTGCTATATTTAGACCAATATTATAATGAAACCTTTTGCATTTCAAATATTTTTCCACTCATTTCACTTCCAACTGAAACCAAATAACGGTTATAATTCGAAAAATATTCAAAATTAATTGATAAAATGTTCACTCTCCTTATGTGCCCAGATTCCTGCCGAATCTACATCTTAAGCTCCCACATTCTTTGGTTATCTTGATAAAGCATCCCTATTCAGGTATTTTAAAACATTCAGACCTTTAAACAATAACAGTTTAGCATGCTTTTGCCTTCTAGATACGTCTTACATCCTCTTGTTTGTGTTCTTTTATTTCAAATCATATACAGTGTATTCAAACCTCTACCAAACTCTTATGACTATTTTTTATTTAAATGTTTCATGGCTTGGAATTTTGTTTATGCTAACAGTTTTTAACATTTCTGTTTTTTTAAACATTGACCTTAACTTCGACCACTGACAGATAAACTGATAACTTAATATCAAGACCATTAATTCCAGGGTGTTGGTAGCAAATTTGAAACGCATTAGTGAAATAGATTAGTTTAGAATGTGCTTGTAAATAAATGTTACATTGCAAGATTTTTGGGCAAGTGAAATTTAAAAAAAAAGATGGCAAAGAATATACATGTAAAGTTGCTCTTGAAGTTAAACATATTCAATGAATATGTATTGAAAGTGATTTAATTATCTAATAGCAAAATATTACATATACATATATGTGCATGCATGCCCCTTAGAGTTGTGAAATAAAGTTACCCCAATCAGCAACAGTTACCGATGAAAAAAGGGTAGATAATGATCAGTGAGTGGCAGATGTATATAATGTGTCGATCAATTCTCTATATCCTCCATAGAAATAAAACACCTTTTTGTGGAACAACTTTGATTCCAATGACATAATGAAAATATAGCCTGTTAATAGTAAATAATGGTATTATGCACTTGCAATTAAAGGCGAATCACGTTTTAATTGTGCTTTGATAGCCTTGCATTACCTATGGTTTACCAATTGTTGTTTACACTTAATTGGTAGTTTGTTGCATGTTTGTTGTTTGAATTTTTCCACAGAAATTACAACGTACATGATTAAAATGAGAACTATGTCATATTTCAAACTGTATCTTAATCACAGGATGAAGCTCTGCCATTCAGTCAACTGAATGTTAACTGAATGGTCTGGAAAGGTAACTGAATGGCATAGCTATGCCATTCAGTCACCTTTCAGTCACTTTTTAGTTGACTGAATGGCAGAGGTTCATCCTGTGAATAATGTTTGGTTTCTATACACCATTTTATATTTACCATATGTACATGGAAAAACACTCCATTAAATTGATTGTATTATATGTTGTCGATTGTAAATGAGTTAATTTTTGGAAAACAATTTCTTTATTTTGCCTTCATATGTTTTAGTGTACCTTTCTTCGTAGTTTTCTGGATGTTCTTTATATTAATTTTTCAAATAAAGCTGTTTCATATTTGATAAATAAATTTTTATGAACATCATCTCTCATATTTTACTTTTATATTGTCGTAGAAAGTATCAAAATATGAATTGATCCACTGGACCGATTTTCCCTTTCGGTAATATTCAATAAAAAATGACAATAGCAAACTGTCAACCATCTTAACAATCCATTAAACAAAATACAAATTCAAAGCAGAGGAACACGGACCTCTAAAAAGATAGAGGTAGGTTAAGGTGACCAGGAAGAGCGAGCATCCTCTGCTGACCGGTCACACCCGCCGTGTCCGATTTGTCCTAATCGGCGAAAACGGAAAAGTCCATAGACAATAAGATGATTAATTATGGTCTAACAATTAGGCTGAAAAACGTCAGTCAGCATGCGACCTAGTGGAAGATTATATTTGCTGACGAGGTCGTTGTATCGACCATAGAATTTACGAAAGGTTGACTTCACAACAGGCCACGTACATGTATATATATAATACCCCTTTCAATGTAGATTTTTCATCACTGCCTGCTTCTCTAAATATCCAACAATTCAGTTTTTTATTTTTTTTTTTTTGACTTCACAAAGGGCCACGTATATGTATATATTACCCCTTTCAATTTATATTTTTCATCACTGCCCGCTTCTCTAAATATCCAACAATTAAGTTTGTTTTTTATTTCAATATCAAAAAATAAGATAAGAAAGAAATCCGGCAAAATATGTACTAAATGAACCCCCAAAAATGGTTCAACATATTCAGCATTATGTTTTAATAATGTGTAAAGTGTTAATTCCTGCGCTTGCGCGGGCTGTGATCTACTGGAGAACTGAATTTTATTAATTATACACCTGTACGCATTTTTCATTTACTAGATATTGACCTTTATCCACAAACCACGTACATGGTTGGCATTAGCAAATCTAATTTTAGGGATCATTTACGGTTTATGGTCAAGGTTCACACATTTACTTAATAAATCAAGAAAAAATCAGTATTTAGGAAGTAAACTTATACGATAAAACCAAGCAATCGTTTATCGTTCGGAAGCACATTCGTTAGAATTAATTGTCTTTCAGCAGTTTAGTTGCAACTTGAGAGAGTTCGCTTAGTATTCCTTGCAGTCTTAGTAAAACGTTCTTTCTAACACGTAGAACCTCTATCTCTTCTTCCAACTTCTGAATCTCTTTCTGTGTCTTCTCATTTTCCAGGATCATTTTATTCATCTTCAAATCATCAACGTCGTTTTTCTTTGTATCCGAACTTGTTGGAGATTGCCTGATATCTGTATTATATACTATCTTCTTGTTATACATACTAGGATAATACATAAACAGAACGATCAACATGGCAAGGAGCTATTTTGATATTATAAATGAAACCATTAACTAACATGAGATAAAGTTCGCATATACAATTTAACACCCTACACAAATAATTAAGAGTTAAGAAAGTTGGTATTTGTCAAATGAATTCGATTTTTTTTTCGATTATTAAAATTGATAAGCCCCCCCCCCCTTCCTCCCTTTCCATTCAAAATTCAAAACGGATGCTTCGTATCTAAGAAAAATGTCATACCTCTGTCACACTTAAAACCTTGATACCCTTCTACACAGGATCGACAGTGTCCGCTAGCTTTATCACACGCTTCCCCGTTAATGCAGTTCCCGGTACACATATACTGACAATTTTGTCCATATTCTCCGTCGTCACAGGCTAAAATTGAACAAGAGAAGAGGCAACTAAAACATACTTAAAGCATGCAAAGTCATCAACCTCAATTTTACACTTAGGGCTTTAAGAGATCGATCTTATACCAGTATGAAATCATTTTTATAACTAGTAAATGTTTGGTCTCTCAAAAAGCTTTTATGCCTTTCAAAAAATCAAATGAACTACAGCAAAATACAAAAATCTCGCGTACACATGTTTATATATCCATCGGCATTTATTTTTATTTAAATCAATTGTCACCAAAAAAAATATAGGTATTACAAACTATTGAGGATGATAAAAATAACAAATATCCACTATTCACGTACATTGTTTGACTATGGGTTTATAAATTTGACCGAAGGTCATTGAGCAACTTCATGGTCATTGGGAAGAAAAAGTTGACAATTTTGTCAGGTCTGTACCTTTCTTTTGGAAAAATATTGGACTTACCTACTTTACATCAAAAACTACTTATGACCTGAGGGTGTGTCTTGAACTTGACCCAGGTTCAGTCATGCAAGATCAAGGTCATTGTCAAAAATGCATAAATCCTTCTAGGCCATTTCATATAATACGAAATAATTGCAATCTAAAATCTGGCTCAAAGACTGCTTATGATTTGTAAATATCTCATGATCCTGCGCATCGTTCTTTTATTCAAGTTCAAAGTCCCTATATGAAAATAATCCATTTCTTTCCAATAGAGAAGTACCGGTACTTTGTTCTTATGTTTTCCAGCAGTGGTACATGTATCATTTGTGAGCTTGTTCACAGTACATCTAGTTTGTTTAAGTGTTATAAGTTTAGAGTTGAAATAATAACGTACGCGTTTTACAAGCAGATGCTTTATAACCAGCTTCGCATCCGGCCTTACACGATCCATCAACATGATAACACGTGGAGTTATTTGAACAGTGTCCGCAACTTTCACTACACTGGCTGCCATATTTACCAACGGAACAAGCTGAAAAAATAATAAACGTAATTGCATAAATAATTTCAACAATAAGCAATAACGGCTGGAAAATCACATAAATACTAGTATCATTTATAAAATAAACTTATTTTTATATATACATATTTATGTTAAAAGTAAGAATCTGAAGCTTTATTTACAACGCAATCAGTAATATCATTAAACAAATAAGATGCTTTTAAACAAGAGGCCCGTCAGTCATCGGAGTAAATGCAGTATGGTTATTGCAATGTATATTCATGTTCATTATAGTTACAGGGCTATTGAAAGCATATTAATAGTCTGGGATTGTTTAATCCAATAAACACTCTGTATTCTAAATTTTTTTTTAAAATTGTAGCATAACATGGAGTGACATAACTGAATTGACTTTATTAAGTACAAAAAAATAATCGGTCAAAATTATAGTACCTAACCGTATATAAGCATTAAAGCCCTGCCCTAACAGCAGAGCCCCTGACCAAGGGACCATAGGATTAATAATGTTTGAAGAAGCACGCTTCTTCATCATAACTATATACATGTACTTAATTGATCAGATTAATATACATAAGTAGTAGAGAAGATTTTCAAAGAATAACTGCATTCACTTAGATCCCAACGCTAACACCAGAACCCCTAGGGGCCATGAACTTTAATTTCTAAAGAGGCACTCTTCCTTATCATAACTCTGTACTTGTTCATCTGCTAAATATTCAGGGGCAAAGGAGAAGATTTAAAAAGAATTAATGCATTTTCACTTTATAATCATAAGAGCCCTACCATCACACAAGAAGCCCCGGGGCCATTAAATCACTATTTTGGAAGAGGCATTCTTCCTCATCATTACTATATGCTTAGTTCTTGAGCTTGATATCTATTAGCAGAGGAAAAGATTTCTCTAAATCATATAAACCCACCCTAACACCATAACTTCTGACCTAAGGGGCCAAGAAATTCACAGTTTTGGAAGAGGCATACTTCCTCTTCATAACTATATACTTAGTTCATGGGCTTAAAACTTGGTAACAGAGGAGAAAATTTTCAAAGAGTTAAAGTATTTTCACTGTTTAATCATTAGATCCCCGTCCTAACACCAGAATCCCTGACCCAGCTGCAATGGATTTCAGGATTTCGAAAGAGAGCTCAAAGTTTATTACAATTATGCCAGCAGTTTCACTGCTTGATATCCAGGAGTAAAGAAGATTATTTTTAAGATTGCGTTACATTTAATGGTTTAACCCCCATCCGCCAGGCCCTAAGGTGACAGTGGCAATGTATTTCGCAATTTTTAATCCCCTTTACACGTAAATGCTATATGCTAAATTTAGTTAAAAATGGTCCAATGGTTCCAGAGAAGAAACTTAAAAAGTTCAGAAGTTTACAACCGACGAACGACGGACGAAAAACCATAGCAAAAGGACACGTAAGTGACTCAGCTGACTTAAAAAACTTTAGAATAGTTCATATTTGGAAAGTTTATACTTGTTTTATTATATAAGCATTACTTTGGATACAGAAACGTCCGATGTATCCATTCTTACAGCCGTCCAAACAGGTGCCCGTTGTTCTGTCACAATCACCGTACGCACAATATAAGCTACAGTTGTTCTTACAATTAATCCCATACATACCAATGATGCATCCTTCAAAAATACAGTAGATATTTAATAGAATATATTTGACGATATTTCTATGGAGTAAAGTTAGTTGTTGATAAATACAAGCTACAGTTATTTTCACACTTTTATACAATCCAATTATGCATTGTTCAAAAATCAAGGGTTTTTTAATCTCATAGAAAAATGAGCTTTGTATAAAGATACAAGAAAATGAAGAAACTTTACAGCTTAAATATTTGGATCTTTTCTTATCTTAATTTAAGACTATTGCCAAATATATTATATATCAAAGATTCAGTAATTTAACGCTTTTTAAAAATCAACTTCCAGTTTATATGTCTTCTTTTCATTTTTTTTTCTAGACGATAAAAAAATGCAATATTAATCTTTATTAGAATTCCTGTTATTAATCATAAAAATTGCTATATACGAGTTATTTTCGGTCTGCCCATCACAGTGTGAAAATATACTTGGGTATTTGGGATACATTGTATTTAATTTCGCTCATGATTAAATTCGATTCCTGACGACGAGGTCGAAAATAACAGGAGGTGAATAGAAATGAGGAGAAATTTATTTTTGTCTCCATTTCTATTCTTTTTCAAACCTTTGCATCGTGGAGGTTGTTTGCCGGGGTTAACACATCCACTGTCATCACAGTCACCCTGTTGTATACCACATATAGCGTTGTTTTTACAATGGTCGCATCTATCAGACAGTTCTCACCATAATATCCTACATTACATCCTGTAAAGAATTGCAGTCAAATATTCTTACACTAATACTGTATCAGGCACGTAGCATCGTGGGGGGAGGGGGGGGGGTCCTCCCCTTCCCCTTTAAGGCACAGCAAAGATTTAAAGATTTTCAAAAATTTACGTACAAAAAATATGAAAAAATTGAATTAACATGGAGGTCCCCCCACCCCTTTTTTATGGGACCATGTAAATTGATTTGAAAATAAGGTAGTAAGCAGTGAAATTGAAGGTTAAAGTATATTAAAGTATACTTAAGAGAGAGTGTAGGGTAGGACTGGGGCCTAAATGGGGGGGGGGGGGTGAATGTTGACATAAACGATAGAATAACCGTTTAAAATATTCTTCTAAAAACCATTTTCCAAATGAAGCTGTGTGGAAACATCCTCAGGTAGTGTAAATTTAAGCTCAAGGTTTTTTTTTTTTCAAATGAAGATCCCCAGGAGAAATATCGACACAATATCAAAAAAAGGATAAAAATCATTAAACATCGTGTAAAACCCCCAGCTGTTTCCTGTTTGAAAGCATCCTCATGTTGTGTAGACTCATGTTTATTCAAATCATAATCTCCTCGGGGATAGGGCCAGGCTATAAACTGGAGGAGAGGATAGACATAAATGTATGAATATATAGAAAAATTCTTCTACTTGAAAACCATTCAGCCAAAAATGCCGAAACTCGTGGAAAACCACAGGATATGGAAATTAATATTTAGTGAAAAAATTTAGTCCGAATATTATTGAGTAGTGTGGGGGCTAAATGGGTGTGGGGTGGGGTTGATTAAAAATAGAGTAAGATCTTCTTACTAATACTGAATGAACAAAAGGAATCTGAAGTTTACCATAAAATATGTGGATAAAAATGTACTTTATTGTCCAGATATTTTGAATTTGATAAGGCCTAACAAAAAAATATGTTTGTTTACGGTTACCCGACCGACCCTATATTTAATCGCCGACCCTAATTGTTTTTATCCATCATTAAAAATCCGGAAGTCACACGTGGGTTCGTTTAACTTTTATATTCATCTTAATCTGTCAAGCGTTTGAAATCGAAATCGAAAGTGAAAAAAAAACATGGCGTCAATATCTACGTCCACATGTTCTCTGCAATTAAAAGAATGCGCACACATAAAGCAAATGCAGTTGATATTGGTATTGCCGAATAATATGACATTTATCTAGGTGTTCGATCGATAACATGGGGGAAATGAAAAGGTTCCCGATTTTGAAGTACGAGGCAAACAACATAGAGGCAAGATAGCTTTGACCACAGGGTTCGGCGATTTTATCAATTTCTTGAAAATAAATGAGAAACAGGCAAAATCCTACCAGTGAGCTTCGTGAGCGTAGCGAGCGAAGCGACAGGATGGCAATGAGTTTTCTAGATTTTCTTTATTTCGTTATCCAACCGATATTAAACACCAGACATCCGTGGTGTTATCTTATCAATTTCTTGCATTTATTTCCCTAAAATTATCCTCCAAAATCATTTTAAATCCATTTTTGCACATCTCGATCATGGCCATGTTTGATGCTTGTGGTATGCAATATCATGTTTTTTTTAAAATAATGGGTGTCTGTTTTGTATAAAAACTTAGCATATCGAGCCATTTTCAAGGAACATTCTGCATAAAAATATATAGTCTGTTGCACTATTGATACTATTACAAGGTCAGGCGCAAATCGAAAATTAATCCTCAGGGGAGATCTCTACTAAGCATGTTAATTGTTGCAACAGCAGACATAAACTATTTTTTTGTATTGTCTTATTTATTTCTAGAACACATTCTATCCACCAATTAATGAAGATAAAGTTTAAAATCAATAAACCTCTAGATTTTATAATTGATTACAGGTACCTAGATTCTATAAGATAGACTTTAAATACGAGGCACGATTTTTACTGCGAAACTGAAAGGGTCAAATAAAACCACGTGGTCCAAAATTTAAATGACAATAACATTTGCAGGGGTGCATATGGCAAACAAAAGTAAGCCTGACCCAATGGCAAAACAGTTTTGTATTATCAGTTTACGAGGGTTGTTCGAAAATTATTGAGACATTTTCTCTTATTCTTTTAGGAAAAGAGATAAACCCTTGAAATTTCACGAAAATGTAAATCAGAATAGAGTTTATCAATGTAAAAAGTTTCTTTTCCATGGCATGAATAGATCATTATTGGTAAGTGGATCAACGTGCCTGCGTCCAGTGACCCAGCGCAACCGCAAACTTTTCGCAACGTCATTTTAACGCTTCTCATTGCTCCTGTGTTTAAACACCTTACAAACGACCGGAAATAAGAATTATTTTTTATTTCTCATCTTTTGTTTTGATTTCAAGATGTCATCATTAACATTTTCTCTCATTCTTGATTTTTATTTTGAGTTCTGTTTACCCTAAAATCAAATTACTGTGAATGTCTCCTGCTTGTTTTTATTTTAGAACTGTTGACAACAGTTAGTGGTAAACAGTACCTGATATTTAGTCTATTTGTCTTAATTCTAGTTAAACAGTCAGTGAAAAAAATATGATGAACTAAAGCTCTGTATCCCTGGTTATCGTATAATTTTGGTTAAAGGAATTGCGTGGCCTTAAAGGTCTTCTTCTGAGATTTCCACCAGTTTGATGTATATTCGCTGTGCCGTCTTGAGGTCAAAATTCAATGTAATGTCGTTGTCATATTTCCAAAGCTTGGTAAATGTATTTGTACCATATCCGTATTTCAGCTCGAAAATTAGTGAAACGTAATCAAAAGTTAGTTGCAAAATATAGCAAAATGAACATATTTAATTTGATTTCTTTTATCATTAACTGTAATTCTACGGACACTTTGATATAGGATGTTCAAGTTTTTTAATCTCCGAAATTATGCCTGCGCCAGGTACCCCGACCACTGACTTGTTTATCTACCGTCGTAAACAAAATATTTAATTAACTTTCAATATTACTTTGTTTAATTATTTGGTTTGGATTCTTCAATGTTTATGCCAATTTTCGTCAAATTTGTCACTTAAAAGGGAAAAGGGATATGTGACGTAAATCTGAAGTTGTGTAAAAAAAAATAAAATTAAAAAAAAAAATCCTACCTACCGACCCTTTTTTCAGCATGTAACAGTAAACAAACATATTTTTTTGTTTTGCCTAATGTTAAAACATGATATAAACAGAGTTATTGCAATTGTTGTTCAGGTGAGTGATGTCGCCTCTGGTCTCGTCTTCAGTATAGAGCTCTTTACTCTAAATGAGAAAATATTGTTTAACTCTGGCCTTGACCATCACATCCCCACATTTTTCCGTAGTTGTTATAAAAACTAACGACTAGTACACGTTAATGCATACCAATACCGATATTAATCTTTTAAACCTTTTGTTAAGATCATTTTAATGTGAGTATTATTCCTAAAAAACGACTTATGTTTATCCCCCCAAATAATGCAGAATATACGCAACTCTTACAAGTACGCAACACAAAGAATATATGTAGGTACAAAAATGATGAAAATTTGGAAGGCTGAATATTTCAGAAATGTTTAATTTTTTTTTTTTTTTGCGAAATCCTGTTACTTACATGTCCATGCTATAATATATTTACAACATTTTTTTACGATTGGTATACTTTATTTTATACTGAATAATTTAGTATTGAATGTTAATATTCTCTCATAATTTGAAGTGCTAAGTATCAAATGCAGCAAATATGATATGCAGTACTTTTGAACTTCCTGAAACAGTATAGCTGTCATTACAACACAGATAAACTTTTAAAATAATATTACACAAAATAGCTATTTAAAAGGAGGGTATGTGTGTATTTAATGTAATTGATCATAGGAAGAACCTGTGATCGAATTTTATTGCAAACGCCTCGTTTGCAAGGTATTTGAATATTTTTCATTAAATGAACAAATTTCACTTATATGAATACATGTAAGTTGTCAATCAATAACAATTAAACTCATGATAAACGCCAATCACAAGTGTTGTTGAAACACAAGAAAAAATATAATGGAGTTTGAAAACAACAGTCGGTCTCTTAAACATTTAAATGCATTTTTATTTAAAGTAAATTAAGCTTCTAACATAGCAGTTTTGTTAAATTATGCAGACCGTAACTCCTACATAACAGTAAAAAAAACGTATAGCCAGTGATTTCAATCAAAATCATTTTGATAAGCACTTTTCATTATTTACCGTCTTAACAGCGCTGCGCATTTTTTTTCTCGAAGAATAAATGACAAAATTGTTTCAATTCAAGAAGGTTAACAATGCTTTATTACACCAGTTCCAGATTATGGAGTCTATTGGATTGGTTTGGCAGATCAGGAAAATGAAGGAACGTGGCTCTGGTCTCACTCGCGAAGTGCCCCTCAAAATCCACTGTGGAATCCTGGACAACCGAACGGGGGAACCATTGAAAATTGTGTGGTGTTGACTTACAATGGTTGGAGTGACCTTACATGCTCTGACAAGTATATCCCTATCTGTGAAAAAGTAATACACAACTAAGGTCATGAAGAAAAGAGGGTGTTTGACTCACAATTCAGATACTTTACACCATTAATTTTGGTGTGCATAAATGCAAGACTGTAAGCAATTTTATGCAAAGAAAGTGAGCGCACAAGATTGTAAGTTTGCAGGAATCCTCGACACGAATCAATTGGGATTTAAAAGTCTATAACCCTGAAAGGCTATGTACAGGTTTCAACAAAAATATATTATGTTGAGAGTCGAAGTACATGGCTATTCCGGTTATTAAAAATCTCACAAAGCTTTCAAAAATGGCAATGAGAGGTAAACCGATAACTAGTTGGAAATGTTAATGCAAACATATTTTAATGAACTTATATTGTGTATATCCTAAAAAACTAGTAATAAGAAAAAATTGTTTTAATAGTGTTCATACAGCAGATCTAGAAATCAAAAACAACAAATTAAAATATACCGGTATATTATAATTTAACATCATGTTATAATAACAAACATTTAAAACAACTCTGAATGTCTGTATTCACTAATCCAGGACGAAACCACTGAGCCATGCGAGACTTGTCAATATACATGATATATGCTCTATAAAGTACTCTTTGAAACAACACTGTCATATCAATGGACTTAGTTTTTTATCCTTCAAAAAATAAATTGAAAAAGTTAGTCATCTCTGGGTCATATCTCCATCTTTTGTTAAAAAGCGACATTTTTAATGTTGAAATATGTTATCTTTACACGTTTCAAATTTGTGGAGAGAAGACCCAGAGACAACAAAATCATTGAAAAACAGCTGTAAATAAGTAGGATTTTGCATGAATTGCATCGTGTTGCTATATTTAGACCAATATTATAATGAAACCTTTTGCATTTCAAATATTTTTCCACTCATTTCACTTCCAACTGAAACCAAATAACGGTTATAATTCGAAAAATATTCAAAATTAATTGATAAAATGTTCACTCTCCTTATGTGCCCAGATTCCTGCCGAATCTACATCTTAAGCTCCCACATTCTTTGGTTATCTTGATAAAGCATCCCTATTCAGGTATTTTAAAACATTCAGACCTTTAAACAATAACAGTTTAGCATGCTTTTGCCTTCTAGATACGTCTTACATCCTCTTGTTTGTGTTCTTTTATTTCAAATCATATACAGTGTATTCAAACCTCTACCAAACCCTTATGACTATTTTTTATTTAAAGTAAATCCACCCTCCTGTGACGTCATACATTTTACATAAACCATAAATTCATTAAAATTCTTGCAAGTAGATTTGTAATTTCTATGTTATGATAGGTGCACATCAAAAACTCAAATCATTGTTTACTTGGAGATATTTAATAAACATTTTTCATCCTTATATTCGACATAATTCAATAATGACAAAGGGAAATAACTCTTTTCTACTTATCTCTAAGTGATATATCTAAATGCATTAATTTTTCTAATGTAAACAATTTTTTTCTTATTTTTTAATTAATTTTAGTTTTCTGGCAAAGTAAGCAATAAAATTTAAATAGACAAGCAAGTATCCATCCACTTATATTTAGTTTTTAAACAAAAGAAAGTGTGATTTTCAGATGATAATTTCAGCCTTTGGTTTTTATTACCTTACATCTTAAATAGTATGGATACATATATATTTTATTTATTTTTTGATGAAATTCAAGTCCAATAAGTTAAAAAAAAGTTAAGTTTTTAACTTTGAACCCATGATTTTATCGGTACGGAGTTACCTTAAATGTTTCATGGCTTGGAATTTTGTTTATGCTAACAGTTTTTAACATTTCTGTTTTTTTTAACATTGACCTTAACTTCGACCACTGACAGATAAACTGATAACTTAATATCAAGACCATTAATTCCAGGGTGTTGGTAGCAAATTTGAAACGCATTAGTGAAATAGATTAGTTTAGAATGTGCTTGTAAATAAATGTTACATTGCAAGATTTTTGGGCAAGTGAAATTTAAAAAAAAAGATGGCAAAGAATATACATGTAAAGTTGCTCTTGAAGTTAAACATATTCAATGAATATGTATTGAAAGTGATTTAATTATCTAATAGCAAAATATTACATATACATATATGTGCATGCATGCCCCTTAGAGTTGTGAAATAAAGTTACCCCAATCAGCAACAGTTACCGATGAAAAAAGGGTAGATAATGATCAGTGAGTGGCAGATGTATATAATGTGTCGATCAATTCTCTATATCCTCCATAGAAATAAAACACCTTTTTGTGGAACAACTTTGATTCCAATGACATAATGAAAATATAACCTGTTAATAGTAAATAATGGTATTACGCACTTGCGATTAAAGGCGAATCACGTTTTAATTGTGCTTTGATAGCCTTGCATTACCTATGGTTTACCAATTGTTGTTTACACTTAATTGGTAGTTTGTTGCATGTTTGTTGTTTGAATTTTTCCACAGAAATTACAACGTACATGATTAAAATGAGAACTGTCATATTTCATATTGTATCTTAATCACAGGATGAAGCTCTGCCATTCAGTCAACTGAATGTTAACTGAATGGTCTGGAAAGGTGACTGAATGGCATAGCTATGCCATTCAGTCACCTTTCAGTCACTTTTTAGTTGAGCGAATGGCAGAGGTTCATCCTGTGAATAAAGTTTGGTCTCTATACACCATTTTATATTTACCATATGTACATGGAAAAACACTCCATTAAATTGATTGTATTATATGTTGTCGATTGTAAATGAGTTAATTTTTGGAAAACAATTTCTTTATTTTGCCTTCATATGTGTTAGTGTACCTTTCTTCGTAGTTTTCTGGATGTTCTTTATATTAATTTTTCAAATAAAGCTGTTTCATATTTGATAAATAAATTTTTATGAACATCATCTCTCATATTTTACTTTTATATTGTCGTAGAAAGTATCAAAATATGAATTGATCCACTGGACCGATTTTCCCTTTTGGTAATATTCAATAAAAAATGACAATAGCAAACTGTCAACCATCTTAACAATCCATTAAACAAAATACAAATTCAAAGCAGAGGAACACGGACCTCTAAAAAGATAGAGGTAGGTTAAGGTGACCAGGAAGAGCGAGCATCCTCTGCTGACCGGTCACACCCGCCGTGTTCAATTTGTCCTAATCGGGGAAAACTGAAAAGTCCATAGACAATAAAATCATTAATTATGGTCTAACAATTAGGCTGAAAAACGTCAGTCAGCATGCGACCTAGTGGAAGATTATATTTGCTGACGAGGTCGTTGTATCGACCATAGAATTTACGAAAGGTTGACTTCACAACAGGCCACGTACATGTATATATATAATACCCCTTTCAATGTAGATTTTTCATCACTGTCTGCTTCTCTAAATATCCAACAATTCAGTTTTTTTAAGGTCTTCCGTTTCCAACGGAAGACCTTATTGTTATTGCTTTGATTCTTTTCCTCTATTATTAAGGTCTTCCGTTGGAAACGGAAGACCTTATTGTTATTGCTTTGTTTCTTTTTCACTATTATTTTTATTGTTTTTTTTTTCTGTCACGTTTTCTCAAAAATGCTTCAGCCAATTTTCATGAAATTTTCAGATCTTATTCATGACAAAATTTGTAAGAAAAGTACACGGGCTTTTTTTGGTCGTCACTTCCGGTACCGAGATATAAAAGATTTTACGTTTTTGCTTGTTCACAATTTTTCTCAAAAAGTATTTACGATAGAACCTTCAAATTTTCAGAGAAGGTAGAGAGTGAACAGCCGCAGTGCCCTTCGCATATCCGAACGTCCGCAGTCACTTCCGGTCGTCACCGGAAGGAAATGAAAAACCTTAATTTTTCATGATTTTTTTTTATGTTACTATTCGATAGAGACACTTAAAACACTTCAGAATATGAAATTCGTGTTAAAATCGATCCAGGCATTCCCGAGATTTTGAGTTCAAAAGTTCTGAAGCGAGAGTCCGCGTAGCTCAGTCGTTAGAGTGGTGGACTTGTGCCCAGGCGACCCGGGTTCCATCCCCGAGTGCCGATTATTTTTTCTTCCCTAATTTTGTTTTGTTTAACGATTTTTCTCTAAAATGATGGTTTTTATTGTTTTCCGTTTTATTTTTATAATAAATAAAGATAACAGCTTTTTTAGTACAGATATAGAGCTTGTTTCTGTCGGCATTTGGCTTAATTCAGACGCTCGTCGCATCGCCAGCATCAAAGACATGCCGCCGAAGCTCCCTTGCAGTACGACTGCATTAGAGTTCACTGGGTCGCTTTGCCGGCATCAAAGAAAAGCCGCCATCTCCTTGACTGTATGCACACAACATTTACTTAACAATGCACAAACGTTATTCTACATGGCTTTAAAATGAGGACTGATTAGTATTTATTTACATAATTATATAGATAAACGCATGCATGAATACATGCGTTTATTGACATAGGTTGCTTATATATTGATTTCCTGAACACTATAAAACACTATGAAATCTCTCTCTCTCTCTCTCTCTCTCTCTCTCTCTCTCTCTCTCTCTCTCTCTCTCTCTCTAAAGTACAACTGTTTTAGCATTTGAATAAGAACTAATACAAGTAACATGCAGTAAATTGGATAGAGGCTAAATGTACATTACGTACACAAATTATACATGTATTTATTTTAAGTTACGGGATAATGTCTATGGATTCAAATAATTTGAAATTCATTGTTTAATGATTGTCTTCTTACTGATTGGAATCCAACGCTAAAAAGTCATTTTTATTACAGATGGTGTACTTTTTTCTTTCTGTTTTTTGTGCATGTCGATATACTGATACAAATCTGTTGCCTGTCTGGGATTAAGAAAAACCTCCGAAGTTTATACACGTAACTATACAAACTAACGGGTGACTGCGACAAGGTTTGAAAATTGACCACCCGTTTATGAGTGTTTGAGCCTATGAATAAACAGATGTAAAAAAAAAATCAATAGTTACATCTTTCAAACAACGCTTATACATTGTTCTAACATATTTATTTTATTTAGAAATTGTACATGTGTAATATGTGATATTTAGAATTTAATAATCTACGTTTAATATAGAAGTCACCGACCGACCCCCCCCCCCCCCCCCCATTCATAAAATCATTTAGTTTTTCTGGCCCGATTTTACTTGTACTAATAACAGAGTTATGAAGCTTTTGGCATTTGAGTTTCAATTGTCGTGTTTGACATGTACTGTAAAAAAAATTCTAACTCCCAAGCCCTTCACTCAATCCTAATGAAAATTCGTGAAAATGAACCTCGGACCACATTCTTATCGTCTGTTAAATATGCAGCGGATTGAAGAATTAAAACGAAATTCCTGAGATTAAACGACGCCTATTGCCTATACATGGAAATTAAATTTACACAGTAAACGCACCGACCCCCCCCCCTCCTTCCTATTCACAAATTCATTTGGTTTTTCTGGCCTGATTTTACTGGATCTTTCATCTTTAACCTTTTTTTTCAACCTAGTTCAATTCTAGATAACTGTTCTAATGACCAGACCTATTCGTTCATTTTTAAGAGAGTTATGATTTTTTGGGCATTTGAGTTTCGATTGGCGTAGTTGACATGTACTGTAGAAGATAATTCTAACTCCCGAGCCCCTTACTCAATCCTAATGAAATTTTGTGTAAATGTATCTCGGACCCCATTCTTATTGTCTGCCAAATATGCAGCGGATTGAACAATTAAGAGGAAATTCCTGAGATCAAACGGCCAGTATAGCCTGTACGGGGACTTAAAATTTACACAGTACAAGGGATGTAAGCAGCTGCGTAATATTTCTGTTGCATGTATATTTCTTGATTTCCATTTTGTCTGTATCTACGATAGCGTGCATGCGCGGATCCAGAAAATTTTTCCACGGGGGGTCCGAAGGATAATTGTGTTTGCCAGGGGGGGTCCGAATCATATTTTCGCGATAATTTTACTATGTAAATTTAATAAATTTTCATTTTCCAGGGGGGGTCGGGACCCCCCGACCCCCCCTCTAGATCCGCGCATGGCGTGTGAACTACTTATGAATGTTAGAACTGTGGAAATTACTGTCATCAAATTTTTACCGAAAAAATTTACGTGTTACTGATTTCGTTATTTCTACATTTATAAAGATTTTATCAATCCTGTTGAAATAAAACAGTCAAACATAATAGTTTACGTCACAAAAAAAATTCTCAATACTGAAATACATGGGTAAAATGCATCAGTCATTGTTTAAGGATTTGCCCTAATTGTTGTTAACCGAATCCGAGATTCACGCCTCAAAATTCTATTTTCGATTTATTTACGACGAAAATCGAGCTCGCGTCTTTTCACCCCCCTCCAGACACAAACAAGCATCAATATTTCAAATGACCTCGCACTGTTTCCAAACCTGAATAGTCAGACATCTTACACGATCTTATTCATCTCATACAAAAACTCAGCTCCTCTCCCGGGCGGAAACGCCCCAAATTCAAAGACAAATTCGGGAATTATTTCGCGTCGGCCATGTTTAAATTGAGACATGTGTTCTAATCTCGCCGGAGCCAAGATTTGTTCTTTCTCTCTATTTCTTTCTCTCCTTTTTAATTTTCTAACTAAAATATTCAACATAAAAGGGTTGTTGGACTGTAGTACAAGTTGAAAAACACTCTTCAATTAAGATTTAGAAAACAGTTTTTTATCATTAGGGTCTTCCGTCTTCAGCGGAAGACCCTTCTATTCTTATTGTTATTAGGGTCTTCCGTTCACAAACGCAGACCCTATTTTTTTTCTTCGATATCTTTTTATCACAGGTCATTAGACCTGTTATTAGGTCAAAAGACCTCTTATTTAATATGAAATAAAATATGGGGATAGTCCTTTAAATTAGGGATCCAACGGGGTGTATAATCCTTCATCCATCCCTCTTTTAGATCAAATCTGCATTCCCTGATATGTTTCGTTGAGTAAGATAAAAGGCAAGGTCATTTCCTCTTCTAAAAATCGGACGGAAGACCTCCTCGTTGCTCGCAACGAGATCGTGTCTAGTTATTTTTTTATTTTTGACTTCACAAAAGGCCACGTACATGTATATATTACCCCTTTCAATTTATATTTTTCATCACTGCCCGCTTCTCTAAATATCCAACAATTAAGTTTGTTTTTTATTTCAATATCAAAAAATAAGATAAGAAATAAATCCGGCAAAGTATGTACTAAATGAACCCCCAAAAATGGTTCACCATATTCAGCATTATGTTTTGATAATGTGTAAAGTGTTAATTCCTGCGCTTGCGCGGGCTGTGATCTAGTGGAGAACTGAATTTTATTAATTATACACCTGTACGCATTTTTCATTTACTAGATATTGACCTTTATCCACAAACCACGTACATGATTGGCATTAGCAAATCTAATCTTAGGGATCATTTACGGTTTATGGTCAAGGTTCACACATTTACTTAATAAATACAGAAAAAATCAGTATTTAGGAAGTACACTTATACGATAAAACCAAGCAATCGTTTATCGTTCGGAAGCACATTCGTTAGAATTAACTGTCTTTCAGCAGTTTAGTTGCAACTTGAGAGAGTTCGCTTAGTATTCCTTGCAGTCTTAGTAAAACGTTCTTTCTAACACGTAGAACCTCTATCTCTGCTTCCGACTTCTGAATCTCTTTCTGCGCAGGACAGTTAATGCAACATTTTGCTTTTAAACAGCAGTAAAAGGAGGTCGTTTTGCTTTTGTCTATTCATTTCTGCATTATGAATAGTTCTAAACTATTTTGGGTGTCATTGTAAAGATATGGGTCTCCTTTACTTGACCATGTCTAAATGTGTCGGTCACGTGACATTTTAGGGTCACGTGGGCGTCTTTTAGACAAAAATCGTCAATGCTAAAATGAGACAAAAAGTTCAAGGGCAAGGCAAAGAAATTTAAGAGTAAGTAATATGGCAACATATTCAAAATTATCCATACATCATAGAAATCAATGCTCACTCAGTTGTAAAGTTTACTAGTTATGTATATTTCTTTAAAAACTGGCTACTTGTTCCTAAAATAGTGCATTTTTGTATATTTTCATTAAAATTACAAAGTAAACCTTCATCTCTCACCAAATGAGCATCAATTTTTATAAAGAACTCGTAAAAGGGAAGAAAATCATACCAAGTTTAAAAATATCTATAGCCGTCTTGCACTTGAACTTTTGCATTTAATTTCTCAATTTAGAAGTCCTCTCAAATCAATACACATTTCAAACGCACAAGTGATCCCAAAAGGGGAGGTACTCTTTGAGCGATAACTCTTTTGATATAGGCGCGATGTCATTTTATCACATAATCCGAATTAATTTTAAGATATGTTTCAACAGTACATTATGTAAATGGTGATTTAAACAGAGTGCTTCTGTTTTATTTATTTTAAAAGAGACAAGATGGTTACGATGAATCGTCCGCATTTCCTCTGTTGTATCATGGATGTAAACAAAAAACCGTTATGTATCAGTTCTCTTGGTTAACCGCATTCGCGGAGTTATTGGTTTCTTAATATTTTTTTAGTAATGGGAGAAAAATATATAAGAGCTAATTGTACACAATTATTTGAGGGATTAGATGTCAACAGAGACAAATGAAGCCCCTGATATTAATATACTAACTAAATTGTTCTCATAATATATATTAAAAAATAAGATATGGAGTATTTTTTCATTATTTATATGCAGCCTTTGCCCAATGACTGCATATTCTATAGCACTACTTGGGTCTGTTAATATTATTCTGAGGAGGGGGTTCAAAGGGGTAACTTTATTCTGTTTGCCAGGGGCCAGGTACCATGGTGTTTTACTATGTAACTTGTGAATTAAATTAGAATTTGCCACGGGGGACTATACATGTAGATCTGCCCATGTAAGAGGCCTTTTTCCCATCCCCCATAAGCAATCAACAGTATTCACCTTTGTATTACACATGTTATACTTGTAATTTAAACACTCATTAAAATTGACTTTCATTTTTATTCAACACATGCAGAATGATTAAGATTAAGAAGAGGGGGAGGGTTAGCATATCTATTCATTCACAAAATAAATTCTAAACGCTCATTTCTCATTACCGAGAAAGGAAAGAGAGTGTGTAAATCCTGCAACAAGGCAATCAAAAGCCATTTTTGGTTCACATCAATATATTGAATTTAAATAAGTCTGAATTATCCTATGTGAGAGACTCTCTCTCCCGCCCATTTACATACCATCCCCTTTCCACTTCTCAAACAAAATTACATATATAGAAACAATTATATTTGGTTCATTTGTTTTATTAATTCAAGAAGATAAAGGGACCTTCTGAAAAAAAATTCTGTGACAACATTTTAACCTGACATATGCATGCAAACTCAAAATTGCAATTTCTTTTTATGATGTCAATGTGTTTATTGTATGACTTCTTAGTTCTGGTCCTCTTCTCTCTTCAAAAACACAGTCTTCCTGTTCCTAAAGTTCAGGTTTTTCTTTCCATCATTTCATCTTGTATATGACACCAGGATAAGGGTGCGGGTAAATGATCACCAATAAGAACATCATTTATGTAAATCTCAAGACAAAGCAGGTACCAGCTAAAATGAAAATTATATATATTTCAGTAAGTTTAACTTGTTATCAAAATGGCTGAAAGACTGAAATGGAGGATTTTCTACAATTTGATAGTCAATGGAATTTATTTATCTTAATAAACATTTCATTATGTTTAGATATGCATTTAATTTCGCACAAATTCAAATACAGCTTTTCAGTTCGATCGATTTGAAATTATTCGCATCCTCACCCCTGATATGTGCATGATATTAGTTTAATTGCACCCCTTTATTTTACCCGGCCTGACCTTTAAAATGCACACCTCTCTCTCTCTCTCTCTCTCTCTCTCTCTCTCTCTCTCTCTCTCTCTCTCTCTCTCTCTCACACACACAACTGAATCAGAGTTGATTGGTTGATATCATATACAGAAATGCTGGTGCAGTCAGTGTGAATTAAAACATACCATGTATTGTTGATTTGTTGATGAGCAATATTCAAAATTGTAGATTAATAAATAACATAGGTTTATATCAATCATTTTTAAACTTTAAATGAAACCATTCGTACTTGAAAATACTTTTTTAAATTGAATTGTCTCATAGAATAATCAGAAGAAGTCATACAATTTAATTTACATGCATATAAGGACATGTCAACAGTAATTTGAACATTTTTGTGAAAAGTCTACATATATTATGCATGGATGGGTAAAATGACCAACACTTCAAATTTTATTTGAAAGTTACATATGCACATTCTACACAAACAATACCATATATATGACCATGAATGTAGATTCCTCATTCGGAGAAAATCAGATGGAGACATGCAGTCATTTGTTTATTATCATTTGGGTTCTTTTTATTACCAATAGTACAGCATCATAAGTATGAACCCAGGTGACAAGATTTCAAACAGTGTTATGGTAGTAATATACTGAGTTCTAAAAACAAACTAGTAATAATTAAGAATTAATGTGCATAAACATCTTAATATATCAACTGGATGAATGTGTAAAAAATACAAATGAACTGTCATGGAAGAATTTTGAACACAGTAGAAAGGTGTTATTGATAAGCTTTTCATCAATTTCCAGGAAATGAAATCAGCAATTTTTAGCCTGCACTGTACTGATTTTCAGAAAATCAAATCAGCTGTTTTCACACAGTCTTTGTATTGTTTACTTACAAATTGAAATAAAAACAAACAACTGTGTAAAGCTAAATATTGTCAGTACAAGTACCATGAACTGATTCGTGTCGATTGGTGAAAATGATCAACAATTTAACGGACTGGCAATAAAGCTACATGTACAATGTACATTGTATAGGCCTAAATGTAAACAATGCAGTCTCTCCTCATGTTTTGAACGAAACAACATATTAAGTCGATCAGAAATGCATCAACGGTATAAAATCACAATAAAATAGTTATTGAGCTATCTGGTATATTACAAATACACTGTATGTCTATTCTACATACCTGATAAATCATCAAAAGATCGCCATCATCGGGAATACCAGCTACACGTGTTTACATCGTCTGACGAGCGCTTTTGGGACGCAGATTCACACCCATACGACAGATGCGTTATGGAAATTCTTCGTATATTCTGATTGTTGTAAACTTATAAAAACACACATGAGTGATCTGTAGTTATATTTTGCTTATGAAGTATTAAATAAGCCGTATTTTATGCTTAAACTGCTGTTTTCGGTATATGTTCTATATATGGTAATACAGAGGCGGGGCGTATATTATGACGTCATAACGCATTATCCCTTCGTTAGCATATCAAAACGATGTGTTGCCTTATTTGTCTTGCGTGTGTCTTCTCATTTTCCAGGATCATTTTATTAATCTTCAAATCATCAACGTCGTTTTTCTTTGTATCCGAACTTGTTGGAGATTGCCTGATATCTGTATTATATACTATCTTCTTGTTATACATACTAGGATAATACATAAACAGAACGATCAACATGGCAAGGAGCTATTTTGATATTATAAATGAAACCATTAACTAACATGAGATAAAGTTCGCATATACAATTTAACACCCTACACAAATAATTAAGAGTTAAGAAAGTTGGTATTTGTCAAATGAATTCGATTTTTTTTTTTCGATTATTAAAATTGATAAGCCCCCCCCCCTTCCTCCCTTTCCATTCAAAATTCAAAACTGATGCTTCGTATCTAAGAAAAATGTCATACCTCTGTCATACTTAAAACCTTGATACCCTTCTACACAGGATCGACAGTGTCCGCTAGCTTTATCACACGCTTCCCCGTTAATGCAGTTCCCGGTACACATATACTGACAATTTTGTCCATATTCTCCGTCGTCACAGGCTAAAATTGAACAACAGAAGAGGCAACTAAAACATACTTAAAGCATGCAAAGTCATCAACCTCAATTTTACACTTAGGGCTTTAAGAGATCGATCTTATACCAGTATGAAATCATTTTTATAACTAGTAAATGTTTGGTCTCTCAAAAAGCTTTTATGCCTTTCAAAAAATCAAATGAACTACAGCAAAATACAAAAATCTCGCGTACACATGTTTATATATCCATCGGCATTTATTTTTATTTAAATCAATTGTCACCCAAAAAAATATAGGTATTGCAAACTATTGAGGATGATAAAAATAACAAATATCCACTATTCACGTACATTGTTTGACTATGGGTTTATAAATTTGACCGAAGGTCATTGAGCAACTTCATGGTCATTGGGAAGAAAAAGTTGACAATTTTGTCAGGTCTGTACCTTTCTTTTGGAAAAATATTGGACGTACCTACTTTACATCAAAAACTACTTATGACCTGAGGGTGTGTCATGAATTTGACCCAGGTTCAGTCATGCGAGATCAAGGTCATTGTCAAAAATGCATAAATCCTTCTAGGCCATTTCATATAATAGGAAATAATTGCAATCTAAAATCTGGCTCAAAGACTGCTTATGATTTGTAAATATCTCATGATCCTGCGCATCGTTCTTTTATTCAAGTTCAAAGTCCCTATATGAAAATAATCCATTTCTTTCCAATAGAGAAGTACCGGTACTTTGTTCTTATGTTTTCCAGCAGTGGTACATGTATCATTTGTGAGCTTGTTCACAGTACATCTAGTTTGTTTAAGTGTTATAAGTTTAGAGTTGAAATAATAACGTACGCGTTTTACAAGCAGATGCTTTATAGCCAGCTTCGCATCCGGCCTTACACGATCCATCAACATGATAACAAGTGGAGTTATTTGAACAGTGTCCGCAACTTTCACTACACTGGCTGCCATATTTACCAACGGAACAAGCTGAAAAAATAATACACGTTATTGCATAAATAATTTCAACAATAAGCAATAACGGCTGGAAAATCACATAAATACTAGTATCATTTATAAATGAAACTTATTTTTTTTTATATATTTATGTTTAAAGTAAGAATCTGAAGCTTTATTCACAACGCAATCAGTAATATCATTAAAAAAATAAGATACTTTTAAACAAGAGGCCCGTCAGTCATCGGAGTAAATGCAGTATGGCTATTGCAATGTATATTCATGTTCATTACAATTACAGGGCTATTGAAAGCATATTAATAGTCTGGGATTGTTTAATCCAATAAACATTCTGTATTCTAAAAAATTATTTTAAAATTGTAGCATAACATAGAGTGACATAACTGAATTGACTTTATTAAGTACAAAAAAATAATCGGTCAAAATTATAGTACCTAACCATATATAAGCATTAAAGCCCTGCCCTAACAGCAGAGCCCCTGACCAAGGGACCATAGGATTTATAATGTTTGAAGAAGCACGCTTCTTCATCATAACTATATACATGTACTTAATTGATCAGATTAATATACATAAGTAGTAGAGAAGATTTTCAAAGAATAACTGCATTCACTTAGATCCCAACGCTAACACCAGAACCCCTAGGGGCAATGAACTTTAATTTCTAAAGAGGCACTGTTCCTTATTATAACTCTGTACTTGTTCATCTGCTAAATATTCAGGGGCAAAGGAGAAGATTTAAAAAGAATTAATGCATTTTCACTTTATAATCATAAGAGCCCTACCATCACACAAAAAGCCCTGGGGCCATTAAATCACTATTTTGGAAGAGGCATTCTTCCTCATCATAACTATATGCTTAGATCTTGAGCTTGATATCCATTAGCAGAGGAAAAGATTTCTCTCAATCATATAAACCCACCCTAACACCATAACTTCTGATCTAAGGGGCCAAGAAATTCACAGTTTTGGAAGAGGCATACTTCGTCTTCATAACTATATACTTAGTTCATGGGCTTAAAACTCGGGAGCAGAAGAGAAAATTTTCAAAGAGTTAAAGTATTTTCACTGTTTAATCATTAGATCCCCTTCCTAACACCAGAATCCCTGACCCAGCTGCAATGGATTTCAGGATTTCGAAAGAGAGCTCAAAGTTTATTAGAATTATACCAGCAGTTTCACTGCTTGATATCCAGGAGTAGAGAAGATTATTTTTAAGATTGCGTTACATTTAATGGTTTACCTCCATCCGTCAGGCCCCAAGGTGACGGTGGCAATGTATTTCGCAATTTTTAATCCCCTTTACACGTAGATACTATATGCTAAATTTAGTTGAAAATGGTCCGATGGTTTCAGAGAAGAAACTTAAAAAGTTCAGAAGTTTACAACCGACGAACGACGTACGACGAACAACGATGGACAAAAAACCATAGCAAAAGGACACTTAAGTGACTCAGTTGACTTTAAAAACTTTAGAATAGTTCATATTTGGGAAGTTTATACTTGTTTTATTATATAAGCATTACTTTTGTTACAGAAACGTCCGATGTATCCACTCTTACAGCCGTCCAAACAAGTGCCTGTTGTTCTGTCACAATCACCGTACGCACAATATAAGCTACAGTTGTTCTCACAATTAATCCCATACATACCAACGATACATCCTTCAAAAGTACAGTAGATATTTAATAGAATATATTTGACGATTTTTCTATGGAGTAAAGTCATTTGTTGATAAATACAAGCTGCAGTTTTCACACTTCTATACAAACCAATTATGCATCGTGCAAAAGTCTAGAAAATATTTCATAGAATGGTCATTTTATGATTTTTCTAAGGCGTAAAGTTACATATTTATTATTAATTTAAACATAAGCGGTTTTCTTTGTTATTTGTTAGAGAGTATGGTATTTTAATATCATAGAAAAAATGAAGCTCTGAAAAAAGAAACAAGAAAATGATGAAACTTTACAGCTAAAATATTTGGGTCTTTTCTTATCTTAATTTAAGACTATGGCCAAATATATCATATATCAAAGATTCAGTATTAAGGTACAAAATAAAATTGAAAAAAATGAATTAACATGGAGTCCCCCCCCCCCCCCTCTTTTATGGGACCATGTAAATTGATTTGAAAATAAGGTAGTAAGCAGTGAAATTGAAGGTTTAATTATATTAAAGTATACTGAAGAGAGAGTGTTCCCATATCTTTAAACTAAAACCTGGAAAGGGTATTGTTTTTCAGTATACACTATTTTTTCTGCCAACCACTTTTGTAATGATTGAATGCTTTAATGTTTTACTTGATTGTATTTAATTATATGAATATTTTTACAATGGAGGGCGATTTAATTAAATGTAAAACAAGTAACGTGTTTTATATAGTTTTTCTCGTTATAAAACCTTATTTTGCCAGTATAAAACAAAGTATAGTCCAAGTTATTTTTCTTCTCTGTTACCCAGTGTTATAATGTAAATGTTTTAGAAGTTAACACTTTTGTTTCTCAAAATATGTTATACCCGGATTTTCAAAAGAAAAGATCCCGTTATTGAAATGTTGAAAAAAGGCCGGGGGGGAGGGGGGGGGGGTGGTCATTCCGGCGGGATTATTCGTCCTAAAGTTTTCAAGATAGGAAGTTGTTGTTTTGCAGAGCAATTATACAAATATCTTAAATGTGCATATTGCAAGGATTCTGGTTCCTGATAATTTATTAGTAAAAAGAAATACCAGCTGTTGAACTTAGTCATTTTTGGCAAAATTAACCAAATAGAGTACCCCATTTCTCTAGATAGGAAGTGTTCATCAATTTAGGGTTGACAAAGAGATGACTACTGTTCACACAAAACAAAACCCAGTTTGCTGTATAATTGACAGATTTTCTATTGTTTCATAATACTATTGTGCATATTATCAGTTTTTCATAGTTGTACATGGTTACGCACCGAAAACTTGCACTTCGCATATTTCTAGCATCGGACACCATTCATCTTTATTTCCTTTATTTGTCTGATGGATCCAGATGTATCGAGTTGTTCTTTCACAGTCCTCCTCTACAATGGTGGGTAGTGTGACGATTCCTTTGTCATTGTAACACGAGGACTCTACAGGTGGTACATTGGTATCATTGGACACACGGAGGGAGTAACCACGGAGTCGTTCTGTGTTCTTGTAAGGTGACCCCCCTATGTAATGATTTTATGAGAAGTATTTAAGTTTAATGATTAAGGAGTCGGACAGTGTTTTTATAATTTGATCCACTTAAGTAGTAAATGAAGTAGTGCTGTGTTATTGTAAAACTGTTCTCCTTTATTTAAACTTGATTTGTTAATTTATCGAATGTTAACCAGCCCTTTGTTTATACCAAGCACACATGTTGATACATTTGGTCATTTTTAGTAACGCTTTGAGGGTCTGCTTTTTAAATCGGGAAATGCTTTCTATGTCCGTTTTGAGTCTACTTTTGGATTGGCCTAGGGTCGGCTTTGGGTGGGATCTGGTCCGCCATAGCAGCCCAAAAGAGACGAATGACCGGACACAGAAAGCAGACCATGTTTTTTTCAGTAAGGTTTGGCAATGGCGATACTATAACAAACATGATTTGTTCCAATTGTTTCCTAGACTTTTGCGTTAAATATAATTTTAAAAATATTTTATAACAATATTTTCAGACAGTAAAAGCAATGTAAAGGAAAAAATGTATAAGAAAAAGATATAAAGGATTAGAAAAATATGAAATATTGCATTATAATATCATCATATGTACAAATTTTTTTCAGCAAGTAATAGTTAAATCATTGATGTAACTGTGTATGAGAAAAATTTATGTTGACAGATCGGTCAAAGTTGCAAAAAGATGCGTTGTTTTGCTTGGAACATCGTGTAGCAATGATATAATATCATCCATGAGGAAGTAGACAATTTTTTGTCTATGAATTTCCTGATCATCAATATTCATTCAAAATAAGAAATAAAAACCTCTTAATCAAACTGTTCATACAAAACGCGTTCCCATAGACATACTTTATTTTTTAACTGACCAGATGCATTGGTCCTTACCCATGCTCTAAATAAAAATAATCAGCATGATGTTAAACAATTAATGCCAGTGTTTAATGCTTACTTTAGCGTTTAATACTAACACGTATATTTAATACTTTCGTGTTAAATGCCTACTTTTGTGTTCAATACTAATGTGCGTGTTCAATACTTACGTTTGTGCTCAAGAATTTCGGGGGGGGGGGGTAATACTTTCGTTTGTTTTCAATACTAACCTTTGTGTTTATTACACGTTTGTGTTTAATACTAACGTTTGTTTTTTGTACTGACGTGTGTGCTCAATACTAACGTTTGTGTTCAATACTAACGTTTGTGTTCAATACTAACGTTTGTGTTTAATACTAACGTTTGTGTTCAATACTAACGTTTGTGTTCAATACTAACGTTTGTGTTTTGTACTAACGTTTGTGGTCAATACTAACGTTTGTGTTTAATACTAACGTTTGTGTTCAATACTAACGTTTGTGTTCAATACTATCGTTTGTGTTCAATACTAACGTTTGTGTTTTGTACTGACGTTTGTGCTCAATACTAACGTTTGTGTTTAATACTAACGTTTGTGTTCAATACTAACGTTTGTGCTCAATATTAACGTTTGTGGTCAATACTGACGTTTGTGTTCAATACTAACGTTTGTGCTCGATATTATCGTTTGTGTTCAATACTAAAGATTGTGTTCAATACTAACGTTTGTGTTCAATACTAACGTTTGTGCTCAATACTAACGTTTGTGGTCAATACTAACGTGTTTGTGGTCAATACAATCGTTTGTGCTCGACATTAACGTTTGTGTTCAATACTAACATTTGTGCTCAATACTAACGTTGGTGGTCAATACTAACGTGTTTGTGGTCAATACTAACGTTTGTGCTCGATATTAACGTTTATGTTCAATACTAACGTTTGTGCTCAATACTTACGTTTTGTTAAATACCAACATTTGTGCTCAATACTAACGTTTTTGTTAAAAACCTTCGTTTGTGCACAATACTAATGTTTCTGTTAAATAATTTCGTTTGTGCTCAATACTTACGTTTGTGCTCATTACTTTCTTTTGTGTTAAATACTTATTTTTGACTTTGTTACTTACGGTATTGCTGAATATCAACGATACTGTTCAATATATTTTGTACTGTTTGATACCTAGGTTTAGTTTTAAACTAACGGTCTCCTCTGTACCAAAACTTTACGCTTTTGACACTGTACACTTTTTGAAGGTTGATGCGAAGCCAAGCGTCTCTGTATTGACGATTAACGTCCGTATGCAAACAGTTGGAGAGATTTTGATCAAAACTTCCGTCTACAGTTTTTGGTGCAAAATGATTATGGTAGGTAGAACTGCTGGACGCTGTGGTTTCATGGTTAACAAATTGGGCTGAAAATGAAAAAAATCGCTTTTTTAAATATTTAGAAATTATTTAAACAATAAAATGCTTTCTTTGGTGATTCATTCGGGAAATGAAGGTAGCGATATTGCAGGAAAAATACATAACCCGCGGGTTATGTAAATTTTTCCTTCAATGATCGCTATCCTCCTAACCCGCATGAATCATCAAAGACAGCATTTTATTGTTTATATAAACATCTTTCTTTAACTAATTAATAAACTGATTATGAAAAGTTAGTAAAATTCACCAAATTACTGGTAGTATACAAAAGTACGTTTTCTAAAAGAAACAGCCAAATCGTCTCCTGTGAGACTTTGAGTCTGGCATCGTCATGATTATTACGTGCAGTCCGGGATTTTACAAAGGTTTCTGTAGGTTCAGACCAATCGATAAACAGGGCGTGTCAGTTTCAGTCCTGTCACTTTCAGCCGCTGTATTCGACCAATCGATAAATAGGGCGTGTATATTTCAGTCTGGCTGTTTCTATAGAGCTGTGAATTAACTATAAGTTTCCGTAAGAAATAGAGGAAATTATGCTTGGTAGATGTAAATGTATAATATATATATATATATATATATATATATATATATATATATATATATATATATATATATATATATATATATATATATATTTATGAGAAATTTATAAATTAGATTGAACCGTCTTAATCCTGGAAATTATTTTTTTCGAGTTATATTTACGTTAATTGTATAGTTAATTGTATAGTTTCTCCTTTGAATAAAGTCTCTCTTGTATATAGCTGATTTTATTTGAAATCGAACAATGTTAGCCAACCTCTACCCCATAAAAAACTTACACAATAACTACACACCGACGTAAATAAAGAAGGCTTAAGCGTGACGATTACTTCAAACAGTTGAAGTTCTACACCTTAATTTTTTTAATACTTAAACAACTGAGAACGGTCTTCATTTGAATAAGGACAATTAGGATGTATTGTTGTTAGTTTGTAAATGCAAAGATCTTTTTGTGGTTATGAGTTAAGAAACACTACTTAAAAAATCTATACATAATGTACCTTTCAAGTTTTGGTATTTTTCTATATTCCTTTATAGAGATCTTGTTCTAAAAGAGATCAATACAGTCTAAAATTGCCCACAACCATCGAACCCTCTTTAAAAAACACCACTAAAGTGTTGTACTGCAGTGTCTATTGTTCACTGCTTTTACTGAGTTTAACAAAGCTTTAGCCGGAATTAAATAGAAATCACACGTTTAGACCGATTGCATACAGTTTGAGATTTATACTTTAAAATCTATAAATTATAAACTTAAAAATTGATCTGTATACTGCATGATGACTTTACTTTTTTTCAGGTTGATAAAATATAAAGTAGATAAAGATGGAGATATTTATTTTAAACGTTAATCACTTTTTGGGTGTTGATTTTAATAAACTCTGCTTTGCAGTTACTCTGGCAAACCGGAAATGAAACAGTGTTTGGACCTAAGCACAAATCCTTACCGCTGACAAGACTGACAAGACTTAGTTCTCGGAAATAATCGATAAATTCGCTGTAATGAATGAATGAAGCACTGTATTTCAAGGAAACTTATTTATAAATACCTTGAAAATAGTCAGATTTCAATGGAGACAGCCAAGCGTCTGGTTGAACGAAACTAGAGTTCAATATTGCTTCGAACCATACATTTTTCAACAAATATTTTGATTACTGATACGTACCTTGATGGAATTAATAGTATCTTAAAATATTACACGACATGATTCATATGGGTTTTCTCGAAATTCTTTCGGAAAAGTCCTAGCATTCGTATTATAAAAAAATGCGCATATTTTAAATACATACATGTATAAGAAAATACTTGCCATGCAAAATAACGTATCGTTGATTCTAAAATAAATAAAATCAACTCCCGTTAGTACTTTAGTTCTTTGTTTTTTAATATCTTTAAGACTATCTTTTGACAAAACAGTGTGCGTGTCGCAAAATAAGATGAGATACTGAAAATATTTCAAAGACACTTAACACAAACCTGAAAAAGAAAGTCGAAGCCAAACCCTAACTGTATGTACCGTAGTTACTTGAAATTTTGATAAATCGTGATAGCCCGTATTGATTCTAAAATAGGTATTCAGAAGGCTGGGTGGTATCCTATCCGATCTAGTTTAAAACATTAGATATTATTTTAAGCTGTAATATACTATCTTTTTGAGGCGAATCCATAGATGTTAACATTAAATTCAAATTATGTTCCTTTTTCTATATATAGAGGTTGGTTTTTTTTTCTTGAAGAGATCTATATAATCTAATATTGGCCAAAAACTACTTGGTAGTTTGAGGGGAAAACTAACAAAGACGAAATCGCACACAACCGTAGCTTATTATTTTTAATAGCTTATACCTGTCTAAAAAAGCGGAATCTTTAAAGAAAAAACCCTAAAAACAGGTTTTAGTACTATGTTTGATTTTTAAAAAATTCAAGGATACTTAACATATCAGATTCATTCAAAACATAACGCAAAAGGCAATACAAACATAAGATCTTTAAGAGTCAATGTATTATCTAATATTTCTTACAGGCTCATTACTAATATTGATCTACAATCAAACTCAATACTTACAATACGCTAAAGTTCGTGCATAGAATATCGATAGAAAACAAACTGTTGATAATACAGACATTTTGTCATTTCATGAATGTACAGTTGGTATATTATTTAAATCATAACACTTAAGTAAATACTTCCTGGTGTGAGATAAAAGCATATAACTGATTATTAAGATTTTCCGTTTCAGAATCTTGTGTCTAGTGGTGATGCACTTGACCTTATATTGACATAACTCCTCCTGAGTTATTTGAATCTCCGCAGTGCGTAACTGATACTGTTTCCTCGTTTTGCAAGGCATCCTACTTAACACTTGAATGGGTTACTACGGGAGAGGGAAACACCTTATAAAAGATAAGAACAACATAAATTTTTGACGTATTTCAACATTTATTCAAATAACTACCTATTTTATTTTTTTTTTATATAATTAGAAAACAGTGTCAGCATTTAGCAAAGTTTAAGTCAAAATGGTAAAATAAACTAGCAAATTTTTTTTTTGATCAATGTCTAAACACTGCTAATTTGTTTCAGTTGTAAGCTTATCTAAAGGGATATTCCCATATGAATCTAAAATGTACTTTCTATTTTCAGTCGTAGCTCTTTAAATAAGAGAGATTTTTTGTTAAAGACAAAACACTTAAGAATTTTTTTTTCTTCATTTTTTCTTTAAATAAATTGCCTGTATAAATAAGATTGGAAATATCGACAAGGTATAAATCCCTGCTCCCAACCAGATTTTTTAAATATATTAGTTATATGTTTCCTATGATTCTGTGTAAAATCTTCATTTTTTCCTGTTTTGGTGATACTTTGTAGATTGAGTTGTCTTGTTCAATTACCAATGTGCTCATAAACCTTGTTGGGAATTGAAAATAGCTATAAATATTCATAAATCAAAGGTAAAATATTTAACATATAATTTGAAAACATGTTGAGGTTTTATTAAATTACTATAAAAATAACATGTGCAGATAACGAAAAGTGTCAAAAATCAAAATTCCAAACGAAAAATACAAAACAAGAGCAGAACACAGGGGCATCGTATCCGCTCTACACTCTATGACATATATATAAATAATACACAAGGGAAGAATCGAAAGTAGGACACGTTTTGTAAACAATGTCAAAAAACAACTTACTTGACAAATGTTACGCAAATCCTCCCACACAATGTTGCAAATGTTGTCAAAAAACTCGTTCACACTCATATATTCTTAATAAACTCGGTAAAAAGCATTTTTATCCCATTAAAACCGCTGTCTGCTGCATGCCCCTGTGAGCAGAACAAACACGGATCACTAAATACATTAGAGCTAGGATCAGGTGCAATGACATTCTATTACTAGAGCTACGCTCACATCTCTGTCAACGCCCGATGTACAAGCTTCTTGTAAAAACTGAAGTGACAGACAAAGTCTAAATGAAATGAATGCATGTACTTTTGATATTGAATCTATACTACTATATTAAAATAATAGACTCGAATTTTGGGGCTTTAATACCGAGTAATCGGAAGAGTACTGTATTTTGTTTAATATATTTTGAACATTACTTGTACTTAAAGATTACCAATTTGTTTTTCATTTTTTCTCAATCAAGCTTCACTAATTAATAATCAACGAAAAGTTAAAAAAAAAATAATCTGGATTTTTTAGTTTTACCATCTTGCGCATGCACATTACATTCAAGCTCTTTAGTTTATGTTCCTACAATATCACATTTGCATGGATTAACCCAGAAACGATATAACAAATACATGTAAATTTTTAATAAAAATGTTCAACATATTCTGTACATTAAAGGAAATACGGGATATCACTCTTACTCAGAGCATTTCAACATGATGTGTAAATTTGAAGCGAGTAAAAAACGTTGGTAAAAAATGTTGAATTCTTCATTAATTTGAATTACATTCTTAGATGAAAGATATTTACAAAATAGTTTTTTATGAATAATTTAATTGTTACTCCCAATGCAGTTTCATTAGTTTTCTCCAAAATCGTTTTGGAGCGATTATTGTTTGCTACATTACAGGTATATGGGAGGCATTTTAACTGTGGCGATGGCCTGTCCCGAGGATTAGTTAGATTATTCTAACTAAGCAGAGTGTAGTGAAATTAATAGCATGATTGTGGCTTTAATAAAGCTTGGTTATGTAAATGTCAACAAAACGGTGTGTTGATGTATCTGTTTCGTAAATGTCCGATATCATTTGCAATGTCAACCCGTGCACGCATGGGTCAAAGTCTAGTATATGATAAATATATAAATATGATTTTAAATAATTCAATTTAAATCTTTAATACTCTTATTCATTTTTATTATAAAGTTCCTGGGTTAACTGTTTCTCGAAAGTAAAAATTAAAATTTGATTTCATGATCTAGTTTAACAGTATTTAAAAGTTTTGAAAAACTAGTTTCTGCACGCTCCCGATTCATCGTTTATTTTATACAAATCAGCATTAATGTCATCCCCTATGATAATTTTTAAACTTGTCAACAAAATCTGTGCTCGTTAAAATACTCCCATCAAGCTGATTTTACAGGAAAAACGAATCAACAATGTCATATGCTAGCCACGCTTGTTTTGATTATGTGATAAACTTTTTTTCCGATGTTAACAAAGTTGTAAGAGAAGCTTGTGTGACACAACCTCTGGTCAGAGACTGGTGCCATAGCATCCTCTGCTGACCGGCCACATTCGTCGTGTGTTCATTGTCGTAGTCGGGGAAAGCGGAAAGGTCCGTAGCCAATTAACTATGGTCCAACAATAAGTAGGAAAAAGGTCATATTGCGACCAGTAGCTTTCCTCGCCTTAGAAATTGTTCATACGTAGAGCATGTCCTTGCGTATCGAATTAAATGAGATACAGAAACTTAATAAGCTAGTGATAAAGGATATTGCTACATAAGTTAGGTAAGGTGACTATGTATAAAGTCAAGCTGCGCTTACTTGCAAATAATTTGATTATTTATCATGGGTAATAAGACATTATATGCTCAGTTGGCTTAACTTCTGTTATTCAATGCTGTCATTAATAACTCTTCTATGTTTTTCCTATGAACTATATAATTTAGAAAGTCTTATCAAACATTCTCAATTTGTGTTTTCTATTCACCCTTTGGCAATTTCTCCTTAATCCTGTTAACAGAAATCGTCATTTTTGTTGTAATATTGATATGTTTTCGTGTCAATATTATCTAGATTGAAAAATACTTTTATCTTAAATGAAAGTTGTTTGAAGGCAATGCTATGTGTTTTTGTTTTTTTTTGTTTTTTTTTATTTCGTATATGCTCTTCTACTAATTAAAAAGTGGTGACTGAATAAAGAGCTGATAATATGAAGTGTTTGAATAATCTTCTTACCTACATGCTATGCCTGCCTACTCAAAAAATAAAATATACACAAAGGGTGAAAAGTACTGTAGTAGATTTTGATATTAATTTAATGAAAAATATATGTTTGGCAGAAGTATCAAATTTGATTTAAAAAGAAGTGTTGAATTTAATTAAAAGTAGGTTAAAAGGCTGATTTTTTAATGGGCAATAACGAATGTATAAATCAACTTAGAATTTTCTTACAGTTTTTTTCATTGTACAAAAGAAGACTTTATTTAATTCTTCATAATTGATGTCTTCGTAACAATTATTGCGGTTTGTTTGTCGTAAACAAATATTCTTTTGTTGAAGATCAAGGGAGGTTACTCTTGAATGTTTAAAAATCGCGTTATCGTTGCACTGATAATAATTTTTTTTCTCAAGCAAAGAACTATAACGTGATGCCATTATTATTTAAAACAAACTTAGCATTATACAATAAACATGTTCATGTACTTTTTGTAAATATGTTCATAATATTAATGAGTCAAACAATTAATATTGGCTTCAAAAACGACTGCATATTTGGCATATTGATATTGTTAAATAAGACAAAAACAAAAGTCAAGGATGATGTTTTTTTTTAAAGTAAGGCATTCTTAAATAACGAACGGTCGTTCGGTTAACATTCTAATTTCCTTGAAACTATATAAGTATATTGTGTCTTAACTCAAAAGCATTGAGCTCTTTTGCTAATATATAACCGTTTGTGGTTAAAATTATGTTCGATGATTAGATGATTGTCATGTAATCAATGACACGTTAAAAGCTTAACAGCAAGGTAATTTCCTAAGCTTCATTTTTAGTTAAAAGCTGTAAAGCAGGGTAAATTCCTAGTCTTTATTTTTCAAACTTTCTTTTCTCTCCTACTTTCATATGAAACATAACTCTTCCGTGACTAGCAAAAAAGACATCTGTCTTTTGTTAGATATATAAAAATAATTATTCAAATTTACAAGTAACACCATATTGAACAGTATTAATAAACAAATTTGGTTCATTCGTAGCTTCATGAACAAATTCTCGAAAAAATTATCTGCACAAAACGTCATGTAGTAACAAAACATTACACTAGATTTTACTTGAGTAAATGCTTTCAGAATATCAACAGTAGCATGCAAAACACCATTATTCCTTATTATTTTTTACGTATGTTTTTAAGATATGTCAAGTATAATCCTACTTGCAAACTTGATAGACATTTTAAAAGAATCACACTTTATAACTTATACGAAATATATTTGAAATATATATATATATATATATATAAATTTATTCTTGATGATAATAACATGTGAATTCTACTAATATTATAAGCACATATAAGCATTGTTTCGTGTTATCCTCAATTATAAAAAATGAAATCTACATTAAAACTTTTAAAATAGGTGGGTTTTTATGGTTAATTTATCAACTTAATTTCATTTTTTTGTTTCTAATATATCAAGTAGGGAAACTTTCGTCGTTTTTTTTAAATGATGACAAAGGCCTTTAGATAAATTCGTTAGACAAAAATAAACGGTATCTACTTATTGAATCCATGACCCATGAGACTTCTGTGTTAGATCTTAGATGACATGGAATGAAATCATTATATGTTGCTTTTACATTTTACGTATGAAGAAAATTATAGATATGGAGGTATAGAATAACAATTGGTATAGCACACTCTGTTTTAATAGCAACTATGTTCGAATATTTCTTTAT